>NC_051216.1:46801798-47009298 GCF_015220715.1 Pygocentrus nattereri
CCTAATGAAGTGGCTGGTGAGTGTGTGTGTGTGTGTGTGTGTGTGTGTGTGTGTGTGTGTGTGTGTATATATACACAGTTCTGCTTCTCACAGACTGGCTACTATATCTTCATATATTTAATGCTATAACTTGCAAACCTTCGTCTGTTTGCTCAGAAGACGCGTGATTTTAATTATATTACATAAGAACCTAAAACTCCACTGATTTTTCATGAATTGTTTGAGATGTAAACAGAGCCGTCCAGAGCGGTTTGGTGTGAAACGCTCAGTTCTAGAGAAACTGACCGAGTCAGAGCTGCTCACAGTGGTGGTGATGGGAACCAGACGTCCCTCTAAAAGCTCCTCACAGAAAGTTCCTACATGAGATGGTTAGATACGCCCTCTGATGTCTGACACACTGTTTTATAAGAGCTTCGTGATAAAGATTTGGCTTAAAATGTAGTTCAGTCCATTTATATTAATCCATTCTTGGCAGGGGACTATAAGCAGGGCGCTGTGCGGCAAAATAGTCCCCAAAATCTTTTTTTCCCAGATTTTCCACTATTTTCCCATCATCAACATTCCATATAAGCTCAGAAGACTCGTGTAGGTTCTCTGGTGGTTCTGGATGGTAAATAAAGTGTCTATATCTGTGTTGTAGTCATGGCGACGCCTGGTTCCCATCACCACCACTGTAAAGACGTCTGGACCGTTTCACACCAAACCCTCTGAATCCCTCTGATTACACCTCACACTCTGGATTAGCCAGAAATTTTTAAAAATGGGTGGAAATCCCCTTTAATGTTAACAGAAGCCATACTAGCAGTTTATTTGCCTTACTTCTGTTTAAATAAGCAAAATAAACAATTAATTAGTCACTGAGGTTTTCTGTAAGTGGGAAATGAGCAGTTTAATCTATACTGACTCTTAACCTCTTCAGGTCCTCGGGACCACCGGTGGGTCCAAACCGCACCTGGTCATGTTCTCCATAACGTTCATACTCCATAAGCTCCATTCAGAAGCTGGGCGTCGTGTGAGGCTGTAGCTCTTCTCTCCAGTCTAATAGACGGTGATGTCATTTTAAACCCTTATAATAAAAGAAGCTGAACTCAGTTTGTTTTTCTACTGAAAGTCGACCCGTTTTTCCCCAAATCTGGGCTCTAAACTATAAACAGACGGCGTCTCTTCAGTGATCTGCTCTGGAAACATCACTTTTAGAGAACAACACAAAGAGCGGCGCAGATTTTTGGACTTTAGCAGTGAATCGTGAGCGTTTAGTGATGTGTGGAGATCATAGAACACACGTTCTGCTCATTTGAGGGGAACTTTTACAAATAAATAAATTAATTAAATTAAAAATACATTTATTTCACGCAGTTACTGAACAATTAGCTTTACGATTTGGTCAGATAAATTCAGATGGACCAACCAAAACACACCCTGGAGAGTAAGAGGTCAGCTGCCCCTTTAAATTCCGAGGTCAGCGAATCTCCTCAATGACTCGTATAAGGAGCCCCGCTGGTGACCTCCTGTATAGATAAAAAATAAGACTTGGCCACAAATTATTAACGCGTGGGAACGAGATGCTAATACGAGGCCACGGCTTAGTAAGGCGTGGGAACGCGATGATTAAGTCGCGGGAACGAGATCGCGGCTGGCTAAGTCGTGGCCACGCATTACGATCTCGTTCCCACCCCTTACTAAGTCGTGGCCACGCCTTATTTTTTTATTTACAGTTACAGGATGTCACCAGCGGGGCTCCGTACTTTTGCATCAATAGTTTGGAGAAAGTATTCGCGTTGTTTCTGTTTCTCACCGCCTCGCGAGCAATAATGCTGCTCCATTTGGCGTGACGACTCGAACAGTGCCTGTCTGGGCAGCAGAGGGTGGATCCTCGCTGAATTATTTAGCTTAGAAACTTAAAAAACGCGAGAAAAACTGAAAAAGCCACTCGGATCTCCATCACTCTACAGCGACCACCCCTCCCACGCCCACCCACCCACCCACCCACCCACTCAGAGAGGAAGCCCCTCAAAGTGACCATAAACGTACCATTTGGCGACAAAGCGCTGAGGACGGCATCTGTAAGGCGGAGAAGAGAAAGGCCGCGGTGTTAACGCGGTCAGCTCGGCAGATGGACAGCGGCTCCAACTTCAGCCCGGCTGAGAGACGCTGCGAGCGGAGGGAGCGGGAGAGGTCATTCAAAATTAGGGAAGACGCGCATCCGGAGGGAGCGCAAATCCGTCTTTTAAGCGGCCACGTGTTCAAACGGGGTTCTGTTGGACATCTACACTCCGCATAAACACGCGCTTTAGACCACGAGAGCTGAAAGAAACCGCTCCTCACCTACGCTTTCTGTAAACAGGGTCGCTCCGGGCTCCCCCCTCGCGAGTGAGAGTGGTACGTCCCGGCTCCGCCGCCGCCCGTTCGTGTTGTCGCTATGCAACCGGGCTCCATTCCGGCTCCGGCCTGAGGCTCCGCGCTGGCTGCCGAGCCGCGAAGCTGGGAGCCGGAATGGAAGACGAAGGAGGCCGGTTTCCCTCTTCGAGCCGCCGAAGACACCGCGCTCTGATCCGCTCCTGGAGAAGCTGGGAGGCGTGATTCTGATTAAGGGGGACGGGGATGTGATGAACTGAGAAGAACGTCGATTTCATCGCTTCTCTGATCAGCGCCGCGCAGGATGGCGACGGACTGCAGCCAGGAGTCCCTGCTGGAGTTCCTAACTGGGAAAGGTGGGCGTGTGAGGAGTGAGGAGCTGATGGACCATTTCAAAGAGTTTGTGGCTGGAGAAACGGACAGTGCCGTGGCACAGGGGTCCTTCAGACGGTTTGTGGACAACGTTGCTGATGTGAAGCAGGAGAGTGGGGAGAAGGTGGTGTGCTTGAAGAAGAAGTACAGGAGGACGAGGGATGGCAGCAGCGCTCCGACAGGAGCCTCACATGACCCTAACTCCAAACAAGGTGTGCCGTCTCCTGGGAAGGGGGAGATCGATGGAAACGAGAAGCTTGGTCAGAAATCTGACATGGGGCACAGGATGCTCGAGGGTGAGGAAAGGGGCATGGATGTGGACGTCTGCCTGTCGGACGTTGCGCTGGTCGAAGCAAGCGCCTCGGACGGCGGCCGTGGCTTTGGGCAGAAGGCGGAAGGCCCTGCAAAGGAGAGCCGTGAAATTGAGGTCACCACTTCTGTAAAATTGGCCGGCGACGCGGATCGTGAGGCAGGGGCTTGCGGAGGAGGCCTCGCGGCGCAGCTGGTGGGCCGACGGAGAACCTCTCGGGGTTCGCAGCGCAGCCTCCTGGCCATCGCGGACGAAGTGGACGCCGTAGGCACCTCGGGCGTGGAGGTGGGCACGCCAAGAAGCAGTCGAAGGAGCTTCGTAGAGCTGATGATGAGCAGCTCCCCGCAGGTGCGCCGCAGCCTGGTGCGCAGGAGCTCGCAAGGCCAGATGGCGGCCAAACGGCGGGATTCCCTGAAAAGCGAAGGGGATTCTGGCTCGGTGGAGGAGGACTGCGCCTCGGTGACTCTAGACCCACTAGAGCATGAGTGGATGATGTGCGCCAGCGACGGGGAATGGGACAGCCTTCAGCGGCTGCTGGTTTGCGACCCAGGTCTCGTCACCAAGAAAGACTTTGTGACTGGCTTCACTTGCCTGCACTGGGCGGCCAAGCAGGGCAAGCATGAGTTGCTTGCGTTGCTGATCACCTTCGCCCAGCAGCACTCTGTGGCGGTCAACGTGAACGGCCGCTCCAGCGCCGGGTACACGCCTCTCCACCTGGCGGCAATGCACAACCACGTGGAGGTCATGAAGCTGCTGGTGGGAGCTTATGATGCGGACCTAGAGGCGAGGGACTACAGTGGGAAGAAGCCTTCCCAGTACCTCGACCCCGCAGTCGCAGGGGACATCCGAGACATCGTAGGCGCTTGCGGGGATTTGGACGCAGAAAAGCCCAAGTTGCTGGCCAAGCCCAAGTCGCTGTACCGCAAGGCTTCCATCGGCAGGATCAAGCTGAACCGAGGCAGGGTCAGGGCCCAGATTGTTCACAGCACCTCGTTCAGAGAGACTGAGGAAGGGGACGGGTCCCTGAAGAGCCCTCTCAAGTCCAGACCCGTGTCCAACCTCTTTGGCTAGGGCGAGGATGGTGTAATGCCTTTCCCAAAATTGCGCCCGGAGAAAATTCCGCTTTTACCTCTTAGGCACTGACAGTGTAGCATTGTTTCACCACCAGAATCATTCACATGGCTCTAATCTGCCTGTGCGCTAATAGGCTTAGACTCGGATACGCCCGTACATCCCTGCACTTAGGGCTTTTAACAGGTACGAATGAATGAGTCGTTAATTAGGTCAAGCCCTGCGAACATGGGACCCACCGGAATCTGATCACTTTAGCTCTTCGCTGCTGGACCAGTGCACTTGGCACTTTGATATTATGTAGGAACTGAAATTACTGCATAATTAAATGGTTGAGATGCAAACAAAGTCATTCAGAGTGGTTTGGGGTGAAATGCTCTGTTCTAGAGTCAGAGCTGTTTACAGTGGTGATGATGGGAACCAGACGTCCGAAGAGGTTCATGAGTTATAAAATACGTTTGTAAAGTTGGTGGTTTTGAGGTTTTGGTCTCAAATATGTTCATTCATTCACCTTCTAAGCTGCTTATCCTCCTGGTTTGCAGATGGTGCTGGAGCCTGTCCCGGTGGTCCTTGGGCGGAAGGCAGGATACGAGCTGTTCAGGCCTCCAGTCCATTGCAGGGCTATGCAGGGAGTCGTGAAGCAAAATAATCCCCAAACAAAACACACTGGCTATGTTTGTGTTGTAGTCATGGCGACCCCTGGTTCCTATCGTCACCACTGTAAAGAGATCCGAGTCGCTGAGGTTCTCTACAACGAACCGCTTCACATCAAACCAGTCGGAATGACCTGGTTTACATCTCAACCGTTTGATTGTGCAGATCTTTGGAGATGCTCCTCTCAGAGATGCTGTGAAGTCACTTTATGAGCCAATGCATAACGACCTCAGACCTATTAACAGGCTTAATTAGTATGTTGTATATAGATGTACATTTCCCAAACCTGCACTCTTAAAATAGATGGTTCTTCAAGGGTTCTTCAGTAAAGTTAGCGGTTCTGCATAGAACCGTGAACACTCAAAGAAGAAGGGTTCTCGACATCGTGAATGGGTTCTTCAGATTGATGGAGAATGTGCTGTGGATGGTTCTGTATTCCCTTGGAATTGTAAGGTTCTGTCTGCGTTCTTTTTGAAAAAGGTTCTATATAGCGCCCAAAAGGGTTCTTCTCTTGATACGATGGCAGGCTTCACTATTAAAAATGATGGTTCTTTTGTATAGAAAATGGTTTTATATAGAACCATTAACATTCAAAGAACCCTGTGCATGATTTAAGGGTTCCTTGCATCATGAACGGGTTCTTCAGATTAATGCAGAATGTGTTCAAGAACACTTGAAGCAGCGTCTTGTGTTGAATGTTGTTACAATAAAAGAACCTTTTTTGGTGCTATGTGGAACCCTTTTAAAAAGGTTCTATGTAGAACCATTTTCTTCACTAAAGAACCGTCATTTTTAAGCATGTAGTTTAAGCCTAAACAGGGTTTTCAGAGGAAAATGACTGGCATTCCGGTTTAGTTTGAGACTAGGCTTAATCCCTGTGCAGGAAGCAGGCCGGAGCTGTTCTCCAGAGGATTATAGTGGTCACTTATTGTGCATGACGCCTGTTTTAAACGTTCTTCTGTTCTGCTTCGCTCCTTGCATGGAACCGTCTTGGACAGTCTGGACATGACGTTGGAACGAGGTGCCTTTCCATCTTTTGACTGATCAGATGTCGCTGTACTTGTGGCTTTAGATGTGTCAGTAGATACATCGTCCCCTTGGAATTATGCGGTTCTGTTCTGTCTTGAGATTAATGCAGAATGTGCTCTGGATGGTTCTGTATAGCACCCAGAAGGGTTCTTCTCTTGATACAATGTCAGGTTTCACTCTTAAAAATGATGGAGCTTAAAGGGTTCTTTAGTAAAAAAATGGTTCTATATAAAACAATGAACACTCAAAGAGCCCTTTGTATGATTAAAAGGTTCTTTAGTAAAGAAAATGGTTCTATATAGAACCATGAACACTCAAAGAGCTTTTTGTATCATTAAAGGGTTCTTTCATAAAGAAAATAGTTCTATATAGAACCATGAACACTCAAAGAGCTTTTTGTATCATTAAAGGGTTCTTTCATAAAGAAAATAGTTCTATATAGAACCATGAACACTCAAAGAACTTTTTGCATGATTAAAGGGTTCTTTAGTAAAGAAAATGGTTCTATATTGAATCAAAAATGGTTCTTCTCTTGATATGATGTCAGGCTTACCTCTTAAAAATGATGGCACTTCATGGGTTCTTTAGAGTAAAGAAAAGGGTTCTATATAGAACCATGAACACTCACAGAGCCCTTTGCATGATTAAAGGGTTCTTTGCATGGTGAAATGGTTCTTCAGATTGACGGAGAATGTGCTGTAGATGGTTCTGTATAGAGTTTCAGAACCTCCGGACTCCAAGAGGACGGTCTGTGAATAGCAGTCCTGTCTGCTAATTGGCTGATGTCAGTGCGGCTGGTCAGTGCGGCTGGTCAGTGGTGAAGGTGCCGCGTTTACGCTGCTGAATTTAATGACGTCTAAATTAAACAACTTCACACTCTGTTCCACTGAGATTAGATCGTTGGACTGCTGGTAGGTTCTCACTGCTTAGGGTTCTTGCTAAAATCTCTTTAAATGAGAATCTCTGCGTAATTAAGTGGTTAAGATGTGAAGTTGTCCGGAATGGTTTGATGTAAAATTCCCAGTTTTCTCAGAAACTTAGTCAGAGTTGTTCACAGCAGTAATGATAGGAACCACAATGTTGTTTTTCAGGTGCTTTCAAGAAGGTTTTGGTCTTGGACTATTTATTAAAATCCATCCAGGAGTCTTTGCAGTGAAGCATTTCACATCAAGCCACTCTTAATGACTGTTTACATCTCAAACGCCGAATTTGGAAAATCTGGGAAACAGTCGGCTGTTTATATTGGAATCTGATTTTCACAAAACAGTGACTGCAGTTTTATAAAAGGAGAAAGTTTGAGAACAAATTTTAAGTTGGCTTGACAAAGATGTTGCTGTGGCAGCCCAGGTGATTGCTAAGGTATTGCTGGACTGCTGCTGTGGTATCCCAGGTGGTTGCTATGGTATCCAAAATTGTTGCTAAATTGTTTGCTGGGCAGTTTCCATGGTACTCCAGATGGTTCTTAACCTGTTGCTAGGCTGTTGCTACTGCATCCCAGGTGGTTGCTAAGGTGTTGCTAGGCTGTTGCTATGGTAGCCCAGGTGGTTGCTAAGGTGTTGTTAGACCGTTGCTGTAGAATGCCAGGTGGTTGTTATGGTATCCAAAATCGTTGCTAAATTGTTTGCTGGGCAGTTTCCATGGTACTCCAGATGGTTCTTATCCAAAATCGTTGCTAAGGTTTAGCTATGCATTTGAAATGGCACCACAGGTGCTTGTTAAGATGTTGCTAGGCTGCTGCTAAGGTATCCCAGGGGGTTGCTGAAGTGTTGATAGACCATTCCTATGGTATTCCAGGTGGTTGCTAAGGTGTTGCTAGGCTGTTGCTATGCTATCTATGTGGGTGCTTAGGTAAAAATTGTGTTTGAACGAACGCTGTATAAAATCTGTACATGCGATTGATCCCAAAAGCAGACTATTCCCTTATATGCTCTACAAACATGCAGTGTTTTGTGGTTCTAGTACGAAAACTGCATAGAATAATGAGGAGAAGAAGTCTGAAGAAGAGTAAGTTGAATTTGTCAGGCCAACTTAATTGTGCACTACATTGTTCAACATTGTCTCAGTAGGTTTTAAGTGGGGAAATGTAACCTGAAGATTGTGAGCTGGTATTCTGGCCTTTAGAAATGGCAATAAAAAAGTTGTTTTTTTAATTTTACAGAGAAAAATTGCTTTTAATTCATAATCGCAATACTGGTCAGAAACATTGCAATGGTGGAATTAACACACTTTAACACAAGCCCTGCGCATCGATATGTTTTGTTGTGAAAGAACAATTTGCCCTCGTTAGTATAGTGGACACTACCTGCGCCTGTCACACGGAAGACCTGGGTTCGATTCCCAGATGGGGGGAGCCCTGGCTTTGGGGCAGTCGTGGGCAGGAGGTTAGGGAACTGGCCCTGTGACCGGAAGGTCGCTGGTTCGATCCCCAGAGCCGACACCACATGACTGAGGTGTCCTTGAGCAAGACACCCAACCCCCAACTGCTCCCTGGTCGCCGTGGATAGGGCTGCCCACCGCTCCGGGCAAGCGTGCTCACTGCCCCCTAGTGTGTGTGTGCTCACTAGTGTGTATATGGTGTGTCACTGCATTGATGGGTTAAATGCGGAGGTGAAATTTCTCCACTGTGGGACTAATAAGGGTCACTTAATCTTAAAAAAATGTGAAAATCTGAGCCATTTGTGTACAAGATTCCTGTTGCAAGTAGGACTTTCAGTCAAAATGGAACAATTACAGAACAATGTGATGCACAAACAGCCCATTAATCACCTCTGCTTTTATACTTTTAACTCTCTTTATTCAGACTGGTTTTACTTCAGCGCACTTTTTATGTATTAGAAGTTTTTTTATTATTTAGAAGTTAATCAGATTTTATGGTGCTTCTTTGTAACAATAACATTGTGAAATGCAATCATCCTCCTGTGGGAGAAAATAAAGTCACACCAAACTCAAAAACACCCATGAGTGGAGCTGATTGTTCTGCTGACAGTGTTACCTGCACGTCTACACAGTTCTTCACATGTTCTTCAATGAATCATTCATGCTGTATTGATTGTTCCGTGGATTGTATAATAGCTGACCATCTGCTGTGTGTTAATTATTCATCTGACCGGAGGAATCTGACCCATCAGGCTGCACCTCTGGGCAGAGTATTCTGGAAATATGAAACCCGTAGCAGCACATTAACATGACGTTGTGATGCTCGGTATCTACAGACCCAGAAGATCCCAGTAGATCAGCAGTTTCTGAAATACTCAGACCAGCCCGTCTGGCACCAACAACCACGCCACGTTCAAAGTCCCTTAAATCCCCTTTCTTCCCCGTTCTGATGCTCGGTCTGCACTTCAGCAAGTCGTCTTGACCACCTCTACACGCCTAAATGCACTGAGTTGCAGCCGTGTGATTGGCTGATTAACTATTTGTGTTAACGAGCAACTGAACAGGCAAAATAGTCCCCAAAGAAAACTCATTATTCCAGATTTTCCACTATTTTTCCATCATCAACATTCCATATAAGCTCAGAAGGCTCGTGTAGGTTCTCTGGTGGTTCTGGATGGTAAATAAAGTGTCTATATCTGTGTTGTAGTCATGGTGACGTCTGGTTCCCATCACCACCACTGTAAAGACATCACAGTGTGTAAGTTTCTCTACAGCGAAGGTTTCACATCATGCCAGTCTGTCTGGCTTTGTTTACATCCCAGCCACTGAATTATGCAGAAATTTTGAACAAAAATTGCTGGAGTGCCCCTTTAAATATGCTTTATCTCCATGTCAGTGGACGTTGTGTGGGCAGTGACCTAGATCCGCAGCGAGTTCATTCTCTTTACATAAATTCCTGCACAGCTCCCGTGGAAACCGTGCCAGCCTCTGTGCCAGTTTCTGTGCCAGCTTAGGCAGTTATTGCACCATTATGATGGCATTTGTTCACTTTGTACACTTTATCTGTGTGTCGTCTGACACGCTCGCGAGTCTCTCTGCTCTCGTTTCTGTTGGCAGCAGCTATAAACAAAATAAAGAAGACAAACACAATATTATCAGTGGGAAATAAGCAGATGAACTGCTAACAGGCCATTTGTCTGGGTGTGTTTGTCACATGAAGCATGGAAACAGGATGAAATGAGTCATTTTTGAAAGTGAAAGACAGAAATCTCTCCACATCATTCGCTCCACACGCCTGATTAGACACTCTATAATAGTAATAATAATAATGATAATAATAATATTACTGTTTGGTAATATTTATTGCAAAAAAATGAAATATGTAATAAAATAAAATGTTAATTTCTCGACTAATACTGAATTTTATTTATGATTTCTATTTCATAATAATAAAAAAAAAACCTGCCTTCACACGCATATGAAATTGAGTGACGTCCCATTCTTAATCCATAGGGTTTAATATGATGTCGGCCCACCCTTTGCAGCTATAACAGCTTCAGCTCTTCTGGGAAGGCTTTCCACAAGGGTTAGGAGTGTTTATGGGAATTTCTGACCGTTCTTTTGTGAGGTCAGACACTGATGTTGGACGAGAAGGCCTGGCTCACAGTCTCCGCTCTAATTCATCCCAAAGGTGTTCTATGGGGTTGAGGTCAGGACTCTGTGCAGGCCAGTCAAGTTCTTCCACACCAAACCGACTCATCCACGTCTTTATGGACCTGCTTTGTGCACTGGTGCGCAGTCATGTTGGAACAGGAAGGGGCCGTCCCCAAACTGTTCCCACAAAGTTGGGAGCGTGAAATTGTCCAGAATCTCTTGGTGCTGAAGCTTTAAGAGCTCCTTTCACTGGAACTAAGGGGCCGAGCCCAACTCCTGAAACACAACCCCACACCATGATCCCCCCTCCACCAAACTTTACACTCGGCACAATGCAGTCAGACAAGTACCGTCTCCTGGCAACCGCTAAACCCAGACTCATCCATCGGATTTCCAGACGGAGAAGTGTGATTGGTCACTCCAGAGAACACGTCTCCACTGCTCTAGAGTCCAGTGGCGGCGCTTTACACCACTGCATTCCACGCTTTGCATTGCGCTTGGTGATGTAAGGCTTGGATGCAGCTGCTCGGCCATGGAAACCCATTCCATGAAGCTCTCTACGCTGTTCATGAGCTGATCTGAAGGCCACATGAAGTTTGGAGGTCTGTAGTGATTGACTCTGCAGAAAGTCGGTGACCTCTGCGCACTATGCCCCTCAGCATCCGCTGACCGCTCTGTCATTTTACGTGGCCGACCACTTCGTGTCTGAGCTGCTGTCGTTCCCAATCGCTTCCACTTTGTTATAATCCCACTGACAGTGGACTGTGGAATATTTAGTAGTGAGGAAATTTCACGAATGGACTTGCTGCACAGGTGGCGTCCGATCACGGCACCACGCTGGAATTCTCTGAGCTCCTGAGAGCGACCCATTCTTTCACTAATGTCTGTAGAAGCAGTCTGCAGGCCGAGGGGCTCGGCTTTATACACCTGTGGCCGTGGAAGTGATCTGGAACACCTGAAGTCAATCATTTGGATGGGGGAGTGAATATTTATGGAAATATAGTGTATGTATATATTTTTGTTACATGCTTGTATGTGTATATACAGATAGATAGACAGACTATGGAACTCTGGAGAGGCCATGAACTGTTGCTATCATTTTCTGGATCGTTTTCTTAAGATAACAAGATAACTAACTCGTTATCTCAAGATATCAACTTTGTCATCTTGAGATAACAAGATAATTAACTCGTTATGTTAAAATAACCATCCTGAAAATTACTACCACCTCTCTGGACTTAATAATAATAATAGACACATATTGTTTGAATCGGTTGCGTGCTTCTAATTACTATCAGTCCCCACCTGGTGGCGCTCAGTCGCCTCTGCCACACGTGGTCAGCTCTGCCTGCTGAGGTTCCGCCGTTTGGCCGTTGTTTGAAGGCAGTGCAGACGTATCCTTCACTGCCTACATGTCCCATAATCCTCTGTGTGAGCGCCGGATGCTACGTAAAAACCGTTACGTAAAAGTCCTTCTGGTTCAGGTTTAATTGTGTACGAACTCGCATCTAAATTATAGCGTTAACAGAAAAAGATACTAAATATAATCTATTATTTCACTTATTTAAGTTACACTCCACTCTTTATACTTTTATTTCAGATTAATTTAAAAGGCTCTTCTTGACGTGGCCCCTGTTATATCACATACACATATGGCGTTTCGTTTCACATTTGAAAACACGGCTTTTTCCTCGTGTACACTGTGTTAATCTACATTCTCAGGCAGACAGAAGAGCGTAAACGCGTCTGATCGCAGAGGAGTTCCTTTTCATTGGGGCTTTTATTTTGAAGTTTAGTGCCCGAGGCCGGCCTGTAGCCAGTTGAGGCTGGATTCCCCCCGCAGCTCTGTCAGTGGACGTGTTCAGGCCTCGATATGTAAAAAACAAACAAACAAACAAACAAACAAACAGCCCCGGTTCGCGGCTGCGGGATTGATAAGGTTGGTAATCCGCGGATGACCGAGTGTAGCCGCGTGTGCGTTGCAGCGAGGCTGGTCAGCGAGCGGCGCGCAGCCCCGGCGCTGTGTCCGATTTTCAGCGGGTTTATTTATCAGACTTTCATCTTTATCCCTTCATATTCAGGGATATTCAGCGTTCCTGATGCTCATGGGCGTTATTTGTGCTCCCTGTCGTTCCGTTGCCGATCCGTATGGATATTGGACCTATTTAAAAGCATCGGTTCTGTTTGGAACCGGGAGTTGGGTCTTTTCCTGGCGAAATGGGTCTTCAGATTGATGGAAGATGGGTTTCCTACACTTATCTACACCGGTCAGGCAGAACATCCTGACCACCTCCTCGTTTCTACACTCATTGTCCACTTCATCAGCTCCACTGACCGCATAGCTGCACTCTGTAGTTCTACAGTTACAGACTGTAGTCCATCTGTTTCTCTGATACTCTGTTACCCTGTTCTTCAGTGGTCAGGACCCCCATGGACCCTCACAGAGCAGGTACTATTTGGGTGGTGGGTCATTCTCAGCACTGCAGTAACACTGACATGGTGGTGGTGGTGGTGGTGGTGTGTTAGTATGTGTTGTGCTGGTCTGAGTGGATCAGACACAGCAGTGCTGCTAGACTGAGAATAGTCCACCAACCAAGAACATCCAGCTGGCAGCGTCCTGTGGGCAGCGTCCCCTAACACACCACCACCACGTCTGTGTTACTGCAGTGCTGAGAATGATCCAAAAAAATCCAGTACCTGCTCTGTGAGGGTCCATGGGGGTCCTGACCTCTGAAGAACAGGGTAACAGAGTATCAGAGAAACAGATGGACTACAGTCTGTAACTGTAGAACTACAGAGTGCAGCTATACAGTAAGTGGAGCTGATGAAGTGTACAGTGAGTGTTGAAACGTCAAGATTGTAACAGCATAAGAACAATATTTGGTGCTACTTGCAACCATTTTCAAAAATGTTCTGTGTGGAACCACATACTCCATCAGTCTGAAGAACCTTTTCACCATCTAAAGAACCTTTTAAACGTGCATGTAAGCCGTGAGCTCTATAGAGAGGCATTGCTTCTAGTAAAGATCTTAAGAAGCATCTTTTTCAGGCGTGTGGTGGTCAGCTGATCACAAATAACAACGCTACTGTAAAACCATGACCCCAAAATCCAGTTTAGACCACCTTCTATAGCTGGTTTCAGAGGGTCCATGGTGGTCTTTAAAGGTGATTGGCCAGATTCTTGCTGGCTTGAGGTGGAGAAGGTTATTGACTCAGACGTCTTTACAGTGGTGGTGATGGGAACCAGATGTTGCTGTGACTACAACACAGATACAGACACTTTATTTACCATCCAGAACCACCAGAGAACCTACACGAGTCTTCTGAGCTTATATGGAATGCTGATGATGGAAAACAGTGGAAAATCTGGAATAATGAGTTTTCTTTGGGGACTATTTTGCCGCACGGTGCCCTGCATGTCTCCCTCCACCATGAATGGAGTTGAAGTTCTCTAAACTCTCATAAAACAGCGTCTCAGTCATCAGGCAGTGAATTCAGAACCAGTTCATGTAGGAACTTTCTGTAGGAGCTTTTAGAGGGACGTCTGGTTCCCATCACCACCACTGTGAGCAGTTCTGACTCCAAGTTTATCTAGAACAGAGTGTTTCACACCAGACCGCTCTGAATGCCAACTAAAAGTCTGGTGGTCTGTGGTTTTCAGATTTATCCTCGATTGTAAATGAAACAAACTATCATAACGATCATGAAGGTCCTCTTCAGCCTCTGTAAGCTTTCCATTGATATTGTTATCATTCACGTGATCTATTCTTTTTCCGTCTTCACTCTACAGCAGCTGCCAAAATGACCACTATCGTCCATGACACGTCGGAAGCAGTGCAGCTGTGTCCTGAATACAACCTCTACTTGAAGCCCATAGCCAAGATGACCGTCAGCGTGGCCCTTCCCCAGCTAAAAATGCCCGGCAAGTCCATCTCGAACTGGGAGGTAATGGAAAGGCTGAAGAGCATGGTCCAGCCGGAGCAGTTTTCCTCGCTGCGCATCTCCAAAAGCACCATGGACTTCATCCGCTTCGAGGGCGAGGTGGAGAACAAGGGCATCGTCAAGAGTTTCCTGGCCAAGCTGGACGGCAAGAGCATCAAGCTGAGTGGCTTCACTGACATCCTGAAGGTCCGGGCAGCTGAGAACAAGGTGGACTTCCCGACCCGCCATGACTGGGACTCCTTCTTCAGGGACGCCAAAGATATGAACGAGACAGTTCCCGGAGAACGTCCAGACACCATCCACCTGGAGGGACTTCCATGCAAGTGGTTCGCCATGAAGGACAGTTCCTCGGACAGGCCT
Source organism: Pygocentrus nattereri (assembly GCF_015220715.1). Classification (NCBI taxonomy): domain Eukaryota; kingdom Metazoa; phylum Chordata; class Actinopteri; order Characiformes; family Serrasalmidae; genus Pygocentrus; species Pygocentrus nattereri. The sequence continues at coordinate 46,816,422 of NC_051216.1, forward strand.
TCGGAATCTGTCCTGAAGGCCGTTTTCGAAAGCTTCGGCAAGATCCGCAACGTCGACATCCCCATGCTGGACCCCTACCGGGAGGAGATGACCGGCAAGAACTTCAACACCTTCTCGTTTGGGGGACATCTTAACTTTGAGGGATACGTGCAGTATGAGGACCACACCGGCTTTGTGAAAGCCATGGACACTCTGAGAGGGATGAAGCTGATGTACAAGGGAGATGACGGCAAAGCCGTGGCGTGCGGCGTTAAGGTTAGCTGCTGCCAACTTGAGTCCGTCTTTAATGTTAATTACAGTGTTTAAGGTTAAAGCTACGAACTTCATCAGCTGCTCTTCACCCAATAAATGTTAAAACATAAGCCGAACAGCAACTGTTAAACCTTTAAAAGTGCCAAAGGGAGATGATCCTGCCAGCACCAGCTTAGCAGCCTTAAATTCTTCATCTAATAGATGTTAAATCATGAAATCAACGAGCGTTAAAAGGCCAGGAACTTCAGGTCAGCACCCAATAAACGTTGAGCCACAATTGTTAAACGTTTAAAAGTGCCAAAGAGAGCCGAGTGGAGCTGATCCTGCTAGCCCTAGCTCATCGTGCTATTCTCCTTGGTCAGATTTTCCCATTCCACCTTAAATGGTGGTTCCGTTCTGGCACCTCAGGCACCATTTAAGGTGGAACGGGAAAATCTGAACGAGAAGCGACTGCAGCCTCGTAAAAAATTTAACGTTGCGAGACGTTTTAGAGAAAAGTTTCCTGCTTGAGATGCGAGAAAAGCAGCTATAGCTGAGCTGAAGTTTGAAGCAGAGCAAATTAAGTCCGTGTTTTTGTTTATATTGTGTTTTTTTAGCCTGTTCTAGTCCATCGGCACGTACCGAGAGGGATTTACAGCCAAGATGGTAAAATAGGCATAAAATATTGAGGCTCTCAAGGTGTTATGGTTTTTGCTGAAAGGACAAAACGGCTCTTCTTGACATTTGGGTGGCGACCCTGCTTGAAGGAAAACTCCCTGTTCTTTTGACATTGAAGCTCATTTTTCTACTGCAGGAGTTCCTCAGGCATTCAGTCTGAAAGAAGTGTGAGCCTGAGCGCAAGCGGATTGTCTCCACTGGGTCTCCTTAATGAGATGGAGCCTATTCAGCGAGAGAGCTCACAAAGCACGCTCTGTTTAAGGGCTTTTAATTAAATGAAGGTCTGTCTAGGCTGTATTAGCATTTCAAGGATCATTCGGAAAGCCGGGCCTCACTTTTATAATCCAAGGTGAACGGAGCCTCGCGGGCAGAGGAGATGGAGGCACTGTTCATCGCTTTGCCAGCCCTTATTAATTAGTGTGATGCTTCTGACAGTTCCCAGCAAATGAAGCTGTAGCTCTTCATTCAGAAACTTTCTATCGAGAGAACTTTGTAGCATTAAAGGGGCTGAGATGTAGGTCATTCAGAGCGGTTTGATGTGAAATGTCTTCACAGCGGTGCTGATGGGAACCAGGCGTCGCAATGTTTACGACTCAGATATGGCCACTTTAATTACTGTCCAGAACCACCAGTGAAGCTGCATGTTTATATGGTGATGACGATGATGTTGATGGTGAATCTGAAGCAATCAGGTTTCACTGGGGACCATAACGCTTTGCATGTGTCCTTCCATCATGAATGGGTTTAAATATAAGATTCATCTCAAAACCATCATAAAACATTGAGTCCGTATACATGCACTCAGTAGTCCGATCATTATCGGATTTCTGCAGTTGTCTGATTATTCAAATGGTCATGTAAACACCACACTCTGATCTAGAGGCTGGATTTCAGCTCGGTAATCAGATTTCTCAGTGCTGTGAACTCCTCACTCGGATTTCTTTCGGATTTCTCAGTTTGCGTGAGATCAGACGGTGGATGTCGCAAGACGCAGTAAAACGCTGTTGAAGCGACGCTGAAACCAAACAGGAAATAAAGTATTTTAATATTCTTCATCTTCTAGATGATGTTTGTTTATGTTTTCAGGTAAAGCGGCGCGATATTTAAAAAAACGAAAAAAAAAACCAAACAAACGCTGCGTGAAGTTTGAGTTTTACCTCATGCTTATGTAAACGTGTTGATCTGATTACTGACAATCTGATTTTCTGCAGTTATCGGATTATTAAGTGCATGTAAACACACTCGCTGTCTCGGTCATCAGGCAGTGAATTCAGAGCCAGTTCATGTAGGAACTTTCTGTGAGGAGCTTTTAGAGGGAGACGTCTGGTTCCCATCACCACCACTGTGAGGAGCTCTGACTCCAAGTTTCTCTAGAACAGAGCGTTTCACACCAAACCGCTCAGAACCGCTCTGTTTACATCTTAACCGTTGAATTGTGCAGAAATCGGTGGAGTTCTCCTTTAATGTGCTTTGGGTTAAGTATTTCACATTTTTCCGTTTTTGACATGCTTCTAAAACGTCTGTTACTCTTTACATTGTATATGAATTTCATGATGAACTGACTAATAGAAACGACCCAGAATGACTTGGGAAAATCTCTGGTTCCAAGTAAAGTAGGTTTTTTTCCTTCTCCTGTGAAGTTCATCATTTTGGAAATACGAGGTTTTTGCTTTTGGTTGCAAGGCTGGTGTTCCAGAATAATCCAAACGTCTCTGTGATCTATTTGCTTTCAGGTGAACTTTGACACGACCAAACACCTGAGTGACTCCTCGCTGAAAAAGAGGCAGCAGGAGCGTCTGAAGCTCCAGGAGTTGGAGAGGCAGAGGGAGGAGCAGAAACGGAGGCAGAAGGAAGAGGAGGAGAGACGCAAGGAAGAAGAACGGTACGTTGCTATTGTTTAAAGTGGTAGTTCTGGAAAACCATCTAATTTTCACGATACACCCCCTTCATAAATATACGCAATCCGGTAAGTCATGTTTGGTGTCTGAAGTTTGCTTCTTTAGTTTTAGCACTGGAGCTATGAGGCTAATGTAGCTAACAGGTAATAAAAGATGATACCAGAGCTGGGTTATAAGGAGTCTGGCCGCTTCCTACTTCCCCCGTTATATAAAAAACAGGACTGATAAACAGCAGAGGGCGCTTACGAGTGAGTCCTCAATGAATGGGAGTGAATGGAGCTCAACGGCTAAAAACGAACAGTTAAAATAGTTTCTAATCGCCCAGAACTTTCCATTAATTTTAGACAGTAGAAGGATGGATTTCACTAAAAAAGCAAAAGCATAACTATATAGTTTCATTTTTTCTGCAGCAAATGGGTTTTGGGCAGCAGGAGGCGGGGCTTTACTGCTAGAGCGTGATGATTGATGGGTGAGCGGAGCAGCTCATTGGCTGTTCGCACTCACTGACGTCATGAACGTACATGAGGCGCCGGTTTAAACTCCTATAGCTCGAGTTTAACAGCGCTTAAATATAACAGGATGATTTTGATGAATGGGTTAAAATGATGTATGAAAGTTTATAGCGGAGCAGAAACTGGTCTGCAGAGGAGACGAAGTTCACGCTCTGATCTTTAAAAGACGGCGGTGGGACGGACGTCCAGCTTATGCGTCTCAGAGCACGACGTCTTCCTCTCGTCCTTCTTTAATAAGGACGTGTGAAGGACGTTTTCCTGAGTCTGACGTCATTTTAAAGCAGTTAAAAACACAATCACTGCTCACTGCTGCTCATCTCACTCTGACTGGACTCACGTGATGCTCGCTGTCATGGTAACGTTTACACTAAGCGGTTCTCCATGCATGCGCGTCATTTTGGATCGGATTGCTTGTAGTGAGTGTGTCAATAGATTTTCCATCAGATTGTTGAGCAGAGTGAGAATAAACACCTCAGGCTGAATCTATAATCGGAATGTGCATGTAAACACAGCCAGAGTTTGGAAGTGGTCAGAACATTTCTGAAAGACTGCTTGTTCCAGATCCATTCACAAGGTTCTCCTGCATTACTCACAGGTTTGTTTGCAACCCCTTACTTTGCAGGAAGCAGCGTGAGCTGGAGGAAGAAGAGAAGGAGAAGAGGCGGGAGGAGAAGCTGAGGAGGCGTGAGCAGAAGCTGAAGGAACGGGAGGAGAAGAGGAACCAGAAGAAGGTGAAGAAGCAGCAGGAGGAAGAGCAGAAGAAGCTCCACCTGAAGATCGCCACGGAGGAGAGGAAGCTGCTGCTCGCCCAGAGGAACCTCGAGTCCATCCGACTGATCGCTGAACTGCTGAGCAGAGCCAAGGTCAGCTGACGGCTGGTTCTTTAGGGTTAAGGCATGAGATTAGACTTTATTAACCCCAAGTGGAGTTTTTAGATTTGGGTATGAATTACAAGGTTGGTAAAGAGTCAAAATATGAATGTTGTACACATTGACATCATAAGACTGACCTCACCAAAATACCCCACACAAACCAGCAAGCTTTGTCCAGTCTAGTAGTTTAGATGCTTTGGCAGGTTCAGGCGTCAGTGATGAAGTTGAGTAGTAGACTTGGGCCCAAACCCATTTCTTCTTTTTAGCCCTACCCCTTGTTTTTGAGTGGCGCCCCCTGGAACTGAGCTACAGGGCAGTGGTTGAGATCTTCCCTCTGAAATGAGACCCTCTAATAAAAGAGCGTCACTTCATTAACAGCTACTAGCGCCGCTCTGTAGGCGACCCTGCCCGTCTGCAGGGACAGCAGAGGAGGGGAAAGTTCAGCTCCTCACTGCTGGGCTTTAGTTACATTTAGGGATCATACGCCTTCAAAGAGGGGGGCAGTTATTTATTATCACCCCCCCTAATTCTTCAGTGATGTGAAGCTGAAGTCAGAGATTCTCCAGATTCTTGTTAGAATTTTCCCGTTCCACCTTAAATGGTGCAGCAGTTACATTCTGGCACTCTATACATGAATAGGGAAAACAGAGGGCTGAGGGCTCAGTGGTCGGGGCGAGGGGTGAGATGGGATTCGGCCTTACTTCAGTGCAGTGTTCTTTCAGTGCACGGCTTGCATGTAGCACATTTACTTCAGCTGCCAAATGATCTCGGAATTCAGAGGAGTGACACTTGTAGTTAGTTTTTATATCAAAAATGCAATTTTCAAATCGCTAGGGCTGCAATAAAAAAAAATGATAGCCTACATGATCAAAAACATCTTTTAAAAGGGGAAATTTAACTTTATAACACAGAGAATAACAGTGTGAACTGCCTGGAGATGATTTAGACCAATCAGAGGCAAATAAACCTCCTTGTGTTGTGACATCACAACTTACTGGAAGTCTGGCAGACTACATCCAGGGGTCAAGCCTCAAACCAGAGAACATAGAGACACAATATTAGTCCAAAAAAAATCACAATTAGGGATTTTCCCCAAAATGTTCAGCCATATTGCAGTGAGCGAACAGCAAACAGGACAAAACTGTTCTGTAAAACTTTTCAGCCGTGATTTTCCAAAAAATGCTGATCATTTTCCCATAGAGAACACCTGCTTAGACCCGGAGTTCCTTACAAAGGGAATTACGCCGACCTCAGAATGACACGCCGCTTCAGAAATCTATTAAAATGCTCTTTTTGTTCCGTTACAAATAACCCACTGGTTCCTGTATCCCTCTCAGGCCCTAAAGCAGCAGCAGCTGGAGCAGGAGAAGGCTGAGCTCGCCCGGCAGCAGAAGGCGGAGCTTGCCCGGCTCCAGCAACTAGAAGACAGGCGGCGGCAGCAGGAGGCAGAGCTTCGGCGTGTGGAAGGGGAGAAGGCCCGGGCTTTGGAGCTCCAGAGGAAGGAGCGGGAACTGAGGGACCGACTGCTCGGAAACCTTCTGAAGAAGAGCACCAACGCTGACCGCCAAGAAGAGGAGGATCCTGGGTTCTCCGCAGAATCGCCAAACAACGTAGACCTGCAGGGCTGCGAGACACAATCCCAGCTGAACGGAGTCACCCGCCGAGTGGACGGAACCAAGCCTGTTGCTGCCGCACCCTCGGTCACTGGGGTGCGCCAGGAGAACAAACCCAGGAAGCAGGAGAAGCCGAGCAGAGATGACGAGCGGAGAGGCCAGAGGGAGCGGAGACGTAGCCGAGAGTTTTCCAGCAGCAGGCACGGACGTGGCGACCAGACTCAGAACCGCAGCAGAGGGAAGAGTCACGGGCACAGAAGTGGCCGGACCCGAAGCAGAAGTAGGAGCGGGCGGAGGCAGAGCAGGAGCGGTAGGCGGTGCAGTCACGAACGGAGCCGCAGCCACAGGAGGAGCGGAAGTCGAAGAAGCCGTGGGAGGCGGAGCCAAGGGAGTCATGGGCGGAGCCATCGGTATAGTCACGGACAGAGCAGCAGTAGCAGCAGTAAGAGCAGCAGCTCGAGGAGTAGAAGTAGAAGCAAGAGTCGTTCCTCTAGCCGAGGCCGCAGACGGAGCTCCTACAGCCGCTCCGGACGGCACTGAACAGACTTGAGACTGCTTAGCATATCGCTAAACAGCCGACTGACGAGCGATTGTTTCAGGAATAGTTTCACAAAAATGACAGTTTTCCTCTTTACTACAAGTGTAGTCAGTCAGACAAGACATGTTTGGTGTCACAGTTTGCTCTTAGGACCGTGAAACCATTCAAATAATTAATTTAGATTTAATTAATTTCTTTCACTCAAATTTATTATCTTTTAAAAAGCAGTGCGTTTTGTTATAGCTGTATGAGTGGACAAAATAGGCTATATGCAAATATATTTCTTACTAATTCAGTAACATTATTTTCATCAAGCAAACGCGCAACCTGACCTGGACCATCATGATTTCCATCACAGTTTCCGGTTTTCATCACTAACATCCAGTGAGAGCATCAGTGGCTGCATGTTCCAACCTGTGAGTGTGTGTGTGTGTGTGTGTGTGTGTGTGTGTGTGTGTGCATGCATGCGCAGTCAACGGTTCCAGCTATGCAGCGTCTGTATCCTCTCGCTCTCGTTCATACAGCCTGTGGATTCATGTTACAGTCGAGGCCGTGGGAGGGGAACTGGAGCGTTCCTCTTTGCTGTTGCTTTTGTTAGTTTGCTGCTCGTTGATTTATCCATAGAGCATTGTCCAGTGTAGTCTGCTGAAGGCAAAGCGCTAACATTACTTATATTACTGATATATTACTGATATTGCTGCATTAGTGGTGTGTTTTGCTTGTAAATGATACTTCATATTTAACATGATGAGCGAACAATATTCACAGCAAGGCATTTGCTGGAAATCATTTTGAAGCTCGCCATTTAAAAGCAGCATCTGAACGAGAGGGCTACACTCGCAGAGCGACAGTGCACTGCCGCTGGGCTGCAGGTTGGAATTACAGATGGTTTGAAGGGTCAAACTAGGAAAAATGCATTATTGCGTTTACGCCACGCCGTTTGCTTCTTTTAGTCTTGGCACTGGGGATGTGATGCTAATGTAGCTAACAGTTAATTTAGTTATAAAACCGAACAGTTAGCATGGTGCTAAACTCGGTTCTGTTGTTTACTAATCTCTAAAAGACTTGAACATGTAGTTTCTGATGCCGAATGACTTTGATCTACAGACGTGGACTGAAGAATGGCTTTGTTAGCTACATTAGCCTTACAGCCACAGCGCAAAACTATAGAAGCAAACTTCAGACACCAAGCATGTCATGTCTGATCTACTATGTTTGGCTTAAGGGGAAAAACTGTGTGAATTCGATTTTTCGCTGGGTGTTTCCGTCGCCATGAGCATGCACAACAGCAAATGATTGGCTAGTGTATTCTAATGCTGCTGAAAACGGTGGACGAACACCTGTCCAGAAGTCCTGTGATGAAGTCAGGGCAGGATCCATCGTCCTTAGGTGCTCTTTCTTCAGTGAAACGTATTAAATGGGAATTCCATCTCGGTTTTCCCAAATTTTCTGCATAATTCAGTGTTCGAGGTGTAAACAGAGAGATCCAGAGGGTTTGGTGCGAAACGGTCCAGACGTCTTTACAGTGGTGCTGATGGGAACCAGGTGTCGCCATGACTACAACACAGATATAGACACTTTATTCACCATCCAGAACCACCAGAGAACCTACACGAGTCTTCTGAGCTTATATGGAATGTTGATGCTGGAAAATAGTGGAAAATCTGGAATAATGAGTTTTCTTTGGGGACTATTTTGCCGCACAGCGCCTTGCATGTCTCCCTCCACCATGAATGGAGTTTAAGGCCAGAATCTTCTCCGAAATATCGTAAAACAGCGTCTCAGTTTCATTTCACGTCGTACATTTCTGTGAGGGAGCTTTTAGAGGGGGACGTCTGGTTCCTATCATCACCACAGTTTCTCTACAATGGAGCATTTCGCACCAAATTCGCACGGATTAGTTTATTATGCAGAAATTTTTGGAAAATATGTGGAATTCCCCTTCAACCCCAACAGTATCTTTCTTTTTTCCTTACAGTTTTAAATGTACAGTTTGGCCTAGTGCCGTTTCAGTTGTTATCACCTTTACTCAGCTTCTCAGTGTCGGCTGAAGTCACGTGCGTCGTGACTGACGATTCGTCAGCTTTGCCTTGAACTTGAACTTAGCGTGAGGATTTCTTTTGTTCTATTGCTGTTGGATACTTTCATAATAAGCAGCAAAGCCAAAGATACTTGATAAGAATATTTTTATCTTGGTTTTTTGTCACGTAGTTACCAATATTTAGTAGAAAAGGGAGTGGGGGGATGTTTTCCTGTAGTGATGATTCAAGTTACCTTAATGCTTCGGGGTCCGTTAGAGTTATTAATTCACTGCTGAGAAGTGTTTGGGCCTCTTTTGCTGTATTTTTTCTTTAGGAATCTGTTCTAAAACCCAACTTAACTCAAACAGTGTTGGATTTGCATGCGGTTTGTTCTCTAATTCCCAGCACAGCCTTCCAGGGGGATTTTGTCTTTTTATTCACATCTAAGTAGTAGTACCCCCTTGATATTCTTCAGGATAATAACCGTTTTAGATGGCTCCTTTCTTGGGTACAGCTATTTTACCCCAATAGGAGCTCAAACAGGAGGGTTTTTACTTTTTATTGTTTGAAACAGTGAAGCCGTAAACTAGGCATTCTTATTCGTCGTGATCAGGCTGTTAGATCCTGCAGTCTCTTCGGTTTGTGGGTTAGAAGAAGAATCAGGGAAGATAGTGGCTTTGGTAGAAACTTGGTCTGATCGTCGCGGACTGAGGAAGTGTTTGTCCGTTGAGTTCCCAATAAAACGACTCTTACTGATCTCAGTCTTGTTCTTTTCTGTTTCTCAAAACCGGAGCACAAATAAAACATGTATATAAAACACACACTGTGTGGCCAAAAGTATGTGGACACCCCTCGACTGCGTGTTTCATCCACACCCATTGCTAACAGGTTAATAAAGTCAAGCAGATAGCTGTGCCATAGGATGCCACCTTAGGTACAAGTCAGTTTGTGAAACGTATGCCCCTGCTAGGAGCGACAACAGGTCACAGAGCAAGGCTGCCATGTCCTGAAGTGCATTAAAATCGCCCACTCTGTAGGTAGCAGCACTCACCACAAACTGTCTCTAGAAACAACATCAGCACCATAATTCTGCATCTGGAGCTTCATGAAATGGGTTTCCGTTTCTGAGCAGCTGCTCACAAGCCCAAGGTCACTATGCGCAATGCCAAGTGTCGGCTGGAGGGGTGTAAAACATGCCGTCGCTGGACATGTCGACACTGGACGCTTCACTATCTGTCAGTCTGATGAATAAATCTGCATTTGGCGGGTGCCAGGAGAACGTTGTCTACTGGATTGCGTAGTGCCAACAGTAAAGATTGGTGGAGGATGGATAGTGACCGGGACAGAGGCAGCAGTTTGGGGGAGTCGTGTCACTGGTGTTACCGCGTAACAAAAAAACGTATTTAGAAATAAAAGTCACGCCGATGACGTCACTCGACCTCCTTTGACCTGTTTTCTGAGGATCTATGGAGAAAAGCTCATGGTGAGTCCACTGTGTCTCTCAGTGCTCAGAGATCTTCTCATTCAGCTCATGATCTCATATGAAGCTTTTAGCTGACGTCACCGGTGTGACCGACTTTATTCTGAGGTCACTGTGGAAAAATAGAAACACAAATGGATTAAATTCCATATTTTAGTGGACGTTCCCTGATGGACAGCGTGTGGTTTGATGCTCAGTAAAATGCATTGATCATTAAAAACGTCTCTGGTGTTTCCTTTATTATGAGTAACACCGATGACGATGTTAGTTAGCCATGCAGTTAACGTTAGCTGCCGTTACTGATTTTAAAAAGGTAAAATAAAACTAAAGCACAATAAAAGCGCTTTGTGTTGTTTATCAGAGCGTCGCCGCTACAGTTTCAGTCTCCATTTCCCAAAGCATTTTAAAACGCAGAGTTAGAAGAGAAAAACATCTCCCAGTAAAAGCCGCGTTTTACAGTAGGAATAAATGGAGCTCATTATGCTGGTAGTGAACTACGCTGCCTGACTCAGCCACCTCAGAACCAGAGAAACGGACCTTAAACAGGAGTCAGGACCCTGTTGGGGTTCATCCTAAAGTTAGGACAGGATTTAGGAGGTTTAGTCCAGTTAGGATGTTTGGTGCTGTTTTCTGATCTGGAGTTAATGATGAGATGATGAAGGGAGGAGCCGATATTCTGGAATAGCTACTGAACTAAACTCAGTCTGTACTGAAGTCGTCATGATGACTAAGCAGATCAGATTTCAGACATTCTGTAATGCAGTCCCTGAATTTTGTCCTACCATTACAGCCTCGTAGCTCCAGGGCGAAAACTAAAGAAGTAAACTTCAGACACCGAACACGTCTGATTGATTGATTGATTTGGGTTAAAGGCACAAAAATATGTGCAAACCTATCCCTTTAAGTGTCCCCAGTCTGTAGTGAGTGATAACGGTGGGCGTGTTTGAGGCTGACCTGCATTCTAACCCAGTTTTCCCTCACTGTAAAGTCTGGCCTGAATCTGACCTGCTGAGACCAGATGAAACAATGAACTGGATTTCCACTCCCCACTTTCGCTCAGCACAGAAAGAACCGCCGGGCTTTTCCTTTAATCAGGCCAGTGATGATTCTTTTATTTCTGCCTTGAGCCACATGACCGTCATTCAGTTACATCCCTAAAGAAATAATAATATTAATAATAATGGTAATAAAACTTTATTTACATGCAAGGAATATCCGTACAAACTCATGAACAAAAACAATAACCTCTGACTGGAAAGTGTTAGGGAGTGTTGTGCTGGTCTGAGTGGATCAGACACAGCAGTGCTGCTGGAGTTTTTAAACACTGTGTCCACTCACTGTCCACTCTATTAGACACTCCTACCTTGTGGGTCCACCTTGTAGATGTAAAGTCAGAGACGACAGCTCATCTGCTGCTGCACAGTTTGTGTTGGTCATCCTCTAGTCCTTCATCAGTGGTCACAGGACGCTGCCCACAGGACGCTGCCCACAGGACGCTGCCCACAGGACGCTGCTGGCTGGATATTTTTGGTTGGTGGACTATTCTCAGTCCAGCGGCACTGCTGTGTCTGATCCACTGTCAATGTCACTGCAGTGCTGAGAATGACCCACCACCCAAACAGTACCTGCTCTGTGAGGGTCCATGGGGTTCCTGACCACTGAAGAACAGGGTAACAGAGTATCAGAGAAACAGATGGACTACAGTCTGTAACTGCAGACTATATACATACACACACACACACACACACATATATACATATATATATATATTTATGTAAAGCTGAGATCACAATACTGCTGTTTTCACCCGTATCGTCCAGCTGTAGCTCATTACTCTGCTCAGTCAGCCATTCAGTCTGGCCCAGTAATCCATCTAATCTGATTATGTCCACTGTTGATCAGCTCTCCCACAAAATGCCCAGTCGCTCGGGCACCCACTCACACCGGGCTGAAGTGGCCGACGGAGTTGGACATGGCTGTGGTGAAAGAGGATGTGTACCCTAAGAAAATTCTGGAGTATATGGAGGGTTACTTGGTGTCGAAGGTAATTTCATTTTGTGTTTTTTAATTGTCTTGATTTCATTAGAAACCTGTAACTGTAATCAGAGTTCAGTCTGATTCTCCCTGTCCTTAAGAGCTCTTAACTTGCATGAAACTCCTTCTTTACAAATGAAACACTCTTAATAAGTATTATCTTAACGATCAATGAATTAATCTAATTTCCAATATTTTGTCTAGAAAACATTTAACATCATGTTAAATGATATGTTATATTGAATAATATGGGGTTGCTGTGGTGACACAGGGTGATAACCGTAAATTAAAAGGCCCACTGATGATGTTTTACAGCAGTCATAACCAATTAAATCCATTGTACAACTTCTCTTTATTACTTACAATTAAACAGGCTGTTTTTTTTTACTGTGCCTTTAAGACTGATGTATGTAAATGAGCTGATACGCTATATGGACAAAAGTATTGGGACACACTTCTTAGTCATTGAATCCAGATGTTTCATTCAGTCTCATTGCCACAGGTGTATAAAATCAAGCAGCTAGCCGTGCAGCCTGCCTTTACACACCCTTAGTGAAAGAGTGGGTCGTTCTAAAGAGCTCACTGAATTCCAGCGTGGTGCTGTAACAGGAGGTCCTCGATGAATGGGAGTGAATGGAGCTCAGCGGCTAAAAACGAGCAGTTAAAATAGTTTCTAATCACTCGCCCAGAGGTTTCCCTTAATTACACTAAAAAACAAGTAAATCTCACCTGTTTGTTTCCTTTATTCTACACTAAATGGGTTTCAGGCAGCAGGAGGCGGGGCTCTACTGCTAGAGCGGGATGATTGGCTATTTGCGCTTGCTGACGTCATGAACGTACATGAGGCGCCGGTTTAAACTCCTATAACTCGAGTTTAAAAGCTCTTAAATATAAAAGCGGTGTTAAAATGTTTTATGCTGTTCAGGAAGTTAATGAATTATTTTACATTAAAATGTTTCAGCGTTTATAAACTATGACTTCACTCAAAAGCTCCATATCAACCCATTCGTTCTGGACTCAGGAGCGCCCTCTAGTGTTTGACAGGTTCTCTGATATGATCTGAATTCTCTGTAACTCGGCCCCTGATGTCCAGCCGATACTGACAGTCAGTTATTGTTCACTGAAGTTTTCATACTATCGTTTCACATCCTGGTGTATTCAGATACAAATGAAAGACACAGATTCAAATCTGAGCCCTTTTCTGTATCTGACCCCTGACCTCTGTGCAGACACTGTTTGCTGCATGTGAGTTGGGGGTGTTCGACCTGCTGCAGGACTCACAGCGCCCCCTGGCCACGGCAGAGGTTGCGCAGGCTTTGGACAGCAGTGAGGACGGAATGGACAGACTGCTATCGGCCTGTGCAGGGCTGGAGCTGCTGACCACACAGCCCACGACGGATGGACAAGGTGCGATAGCCACGTTCACCCCAGTAACGCTGTAATGAGCTGTGATATACACTAAAACTGAAACGTCCACTGTCTATTGTTTTGGGTTATTTATTTTGACGTATTTATTGAGAAATGTGTATTTACTGAGAGCTGGAGGTTCTTGTGTGTATGTGCACACAGTTCTGTACAGTAACACAGAGATGTCCAGCATGTTTCTGACCAAGTCCAGTCCGCGGTCTCTGTACCACTCTATCGACTACAACTCCAACACCATGTACCTGTGCTGGCATTACCTCACAAACGCAGTCCGGTGAGCAACTCTAACACCAAAAATACCCCCTTCCCAATATCTCCCCCAGTGTCCTCCCCAAACCCTCCAAAATTTCACCCCATCTGACCCCAAACACACACCAAAATCTGCCCCAATATCTCCCCCAGTGTCCTCCCCAAACCCTCCAAAATTTCACCCCCAACTGACCCCAAACACGCACCAAAATCTGCCCCAATATCTCCCCCAGTGTCCTCCCCAAACCCTCCAAAATTTCACCCCCAACTGACCCCAAACACGCACCAAAATCTGCCCCAATATCTCCCCCAGTGTCCTCCCCAAACCCTCCAAAATTTCACCCCCATCTGACCCCAAACACGCACCAAAATCTGCCCCAATATCTCCCCCAGTGTCCTCCCCAAACCCTCCAAAATTTCACCCCCATCTGACCCCAAACACGCACCAAAATCTGCCCCAATATCTCCCCCAGTGTCCTCCCCAAACCCTCCAAAATTTCACCCCATCTGACCCCAAACACACCAAAATCTGCCCCAATATCTCCCCCAGTGTCCTCCCCAAACCCTCCAAAATTTCACCCCATCTGACCCCAAACACACCAAAATCTGCCCCAATATCTCCCCCAGTGTCCTCCCCAAACCCTCCAAAATTTCACCCCCATCTGACCCCAAACACACACCAAAATCTGCCCCAATATCTCCCTCAGTGTCCTCCCCAAACCCTCCAAAATTTCACCCCCATCTGACCCCAAACACACACCAAAATCTGCCCCAATATCTCCCCCAGTGTCCTCCCCAAACCCTCCAAAATTTCACCCCATCTGACCCCAAACACACCAAAATCTGCCCCAATATCTCCCCCAGTGTCCTCCCCAAACCCTCCAAAATTTCACCCCATCTGACCCCAAACACACACCAAAATCTGCCCCAATATCTCCCCCAGTGTCCTCCCCAAACCCTCCAAAATTTCACCCCCATCTGACACCAAACACACACCAAAATCTGCCCCAATATCTCCCCCAGTGTCCTCCCCAAACCCTCCAAAATTTCACCCCATCTGACCCCAAACACACACCAAAATCTGCCCCAATATCTCCCCCAGTGTCCTCCCCAAACCCTCCAAAATTTCACCCCCATCTGACACCAAACACACCAAAATCTGCCCCAATATCTCCCCCAGTGTCCTCCCCAAACCCTCCAAAATTTCACCCCCATCTGACACCAAACACACACCAAAATCTGCCCCAATATCTCCCCCAGTGTCCTCCCCAAACCCTCCAAAATTTCACCCCATCTGACCCCAAACACACCAAAATCTGCCCCAATATCTCCCCCAGTGTCCTCCCCAAACCCTCCAAAATTTCACCCCCATCTGACACCAAACACACCAAAATCTGCCCCAATATCTCCCCCAGTGTCCTCCCCAAACCCTCCAAAATTTCACCCCCATCTGACCCCAACCACACACCAAAATCTGCCCCAAATTTTTTCCCAAAAATCTCCCCTAAGATCTCGCCCCAGACCTCCCCAAAATCTCCCTTAGTATCTCACAACCCTCCCCCCAAAATCGCTGCCCAAAATCTCCCACCAGTCTGTCCCCTAAATTCTCCCCAGTATCTTCCCCAGCATTTTCCTCCCAAACCCCCCAATATCTCTCCCAACTCCCTAAAGATCTCAACGAGACCTCCACAAAATTTCCTATGTATCCCCCCAACATTTCCTGTTAATATCTTCCCCCAAAATCTCCCCCAGTATCTCCCCTAATGACTCCCTGAAAAATCTGCCTTTATAAATTCCCCCCAGTTTTTCCCCCAAAATACTCCCCCAATTTCTTCCCTAAAGAATTCTAAAATTTTCCTCCCAAAACCTCCCTCACGACCCCCCCCTCAACCCCCCCCCCCCCCCCCCCCCCCCCCCCACACACACACACAGAGCTTTTGGCATTAAAAAGCAGTAAATGTAGTTTGATGTATTTATATTTATATGCTGTGTTGATTAAAGCATCAGAACGTTGGCCACTAGATGTCGCACCTATCAAGGGCACCGCTCTGCAGTGCAGCTGAGAGAAAGGCCTTTAGTACAGCGCGTGATCTCCTTAAGAGAAATAAAGTATAAAAATAATACGTTTGTGCTTTAACTCAAGCGGAAACAAACATAAAGGACTTCACTGGAATAATATTTTACTTCTATTTTCACTGAAGTCCAGAGTTGAAATCGCAATAATTGTGTTAAAAATTTAGGAATATTTCATTCTAAGGGCTACAACAGACTCCAAATATGATGTATAAGGGAATATACCTGTAAATTTACAGAGGCTTACAGCTCACACTGAAATGAATGGTTGAAGAAAGGGATAAAAACATGGGATGGAATTTTTGGGTGGCCAGCAGAATTGATCAATGTGTATTATTAGCTATTATTATCATAAAACAGTGTCTCATCCGTGAGGCAGGATATCTATAAACATTTCACCAATAATAACGTTCTCTGAGGGAGCGTTTAGAGGTGGCCGCCAGGTTCCTATCACCACCACTGTGAACAATTCTGACCCGGCAAGTTTCTCTAGAACCTAGTTTCAGACCAAACCAGCTCCGAACGACTGTTTACATCTTAACCATTAATTACACAGAAGAAATTGGTGGAAATCTTCTTCAGCAGGGAAAAGTCTCTCCAAGAGGCTTTATTTTACACTCGAAATGGCCGAGAAACATTCAGCTCTACTGACTGAATCCCAGGCAGCTCATGTGCACATTGATGTATTGGAGAGAAACTTCATTTCGACCTTCTCTGGAACTCAAACATGTCCAAAACTCCAGTTCCTACCGCACTGACCAGTGTTCCCATTGTTCCTCTGTCTTCAGAGAGGGAAAGAACCAGTATGAGAGGGCATTTGGAGTGAGCTCCAAGGACCTGTTTGAAGCCATGTACAGGTGGGTTCTCCATCTCTAAAGGAAACCAAATGTGGTGCCTCTAAAGTGATCACATGTACATAGTTTCCTCCCCAGTTCCACATGTAGTGAATCAGAAAGAGGCGTAGTTGGTGCTCCGCTGGAGCTCAGAGGCTAAACATGTCATGAAAACGTATAAACTGCGTAGTATAAGTGCGGTCATCTATAAACTGGACAAATGACCAAGATTCAGGCTTTAATCCTGCTGAACAAACAGCTCATAACACCATACGTTCTATGCTGGTCTGGTGGTGGTTTAGCTGGTCACCGAGCATGGACAACCCGAATGACCAGTACATCAGCATCCGTAGCCCTGCGTATCGCTTTTTTATCATTTTTCACTTTTTGACATAATTTGAAAATGTATGTTCTTCTTTACATCGTGTGTAAATTTAATGAAGAATGGACCAAAAGAAACGGCCCAAAACGACTTGGAAAGACGTCTGGTTCCATTGACTTCCATTAAAAGTGAAGTAGGTTTTTTCCTTCTCCTGTAAAGTTCCCGTTTTGGAGATACAGGGTTTTTTTCCTACAACTGCGAAATGGTCAGCACGTTAATGCCCATTGCTGCTGACCAGAACACCAGCATCCAGAACTCAGTGTATGCCGGTGACCAGCAATGCAGGCCTATGCAGGGAAAGTGTCCACTGCTAGTGTTCTAGCTATGCTAATTTAGTTAACGTGTAGAAAACCACAAAATCAAGCAGGATTTAGGCGTGTATGATGATCGCTGGGGTTCTAGGTAACATTACTTGTTACCTACATTAGCCTTGTAGCTCCAGAGCTAAAACTAAAGAGGAAAACAATTTGAGTCCAGTTTGTGATGATTTCCCATCGGTTCCTGGTGGAGTCTAGTAGTCTCTAATGGTGTTCTTTGTTTGTCCTGATGGGTTGATATCACAGTGTGAAGGATTCTAATGGTTGAACAGGTGTTCTGGGACTGATTCCAGATGCATTCGATGGTCCTAATGGGATCTAAAGGTGTCCTACAGGAACCAAGTGGTCTCTAACTGGTGGTCACTTCAGCCAAGTCCTATTAGACAGCAAAGGCACCAGGTTTTAATCATCCCTGCTGAAAAACGACCATTACAATTATTAGGATTTACAATAGAGACCACTAGTTTCCTGGATTCCCATCAGAAAACCAGAAAATGCATTTAGAATCAGCCACTGGTCACCTGTTAAACCATTAGGACCCTTTTCTTTGTCATATCATCCCATTAAAAACGCCTAAACACATTATAAAACTATTAAGAAGCAACAGAAACACCTAATGGTTTCTATGGGTTTTTGAGCAGAGATGATGGTTAGACAGTCAGGCTGCAACTAATGATTATTTTCATTGTTGATTAATCTGTTGATTATTTCCTTGATTAATCGATTAGTTGTTTCATCTATAAAATGGTGAAAAAACGATGATCGGGGTTTTCCAAATTTACGAAGCAGGAATCTGAGAATTTTTACCTTTTATCGATTAATCGATTACAAAAATACCTGGTGATTCATTTAAGCCAGTAACTAAGCGATTAATCGATTAATTGTTGCAGCTCTATAGGCAGTTTGCCCTAATCGTCGGTCTATACGCTTCAGTCAGCTGTCGGCTTCACGCCGTAGTGGTACAGGTGGCAGCTGTGAGGTGAAACAGTGGGTTCCTGTTTTTTGGTGTGAATCGACTGAACACTCCAGAGGTTCTGCTGAGAGATGCTCTGAGAGGAAGGCCTCAGGGACTCGTCACGCTGGCTTAAGCAGAGCAGTCTGGCCTCAGAGCTGGGCTAAAACACCCCTCCATACACTCTGCTAGAAAGACCAGCATATCTTGCATTTTTACTGCTTTTCAGTTTTTGACCTATTTTGAAAATACGTGTTGCCTTTAACATTGTGTGTAAATTTCATGATGAAAGGACTCAAAGAAATGGACCAAAATGACTTGGAAAGACGTCTGGTTCCATTGACTTGCATTGAAAGTAAAGTAGTTTTTTCCTTCTCCTGTAAAATTGTCATTTTGGAGACACGAGGTTTCCTTTCCAACAGCGATGTGTTGGATGCTGGTATGCAGATCCACCAGCATGACCATGGGTGGCCAGCTTAACCAGCAACAGACCAGCAAAAACCAGCTTAGTGCTGTTTTTTTCAGCAGTTATTCACATACACTGCAAAAAGTGGCAAGAGAAGCCGTCTTAATGTGTCTAGTCACCACATCTAATATTCCTCGAGCTGATATTACTGTCAGCTTCTAATTGGATTGTTTATCTTATTTCTGTATATCATTTTACTTGCATTGAGCAAGTTTATTAATTAAAATAATCTCACTGTATGGCAGATAATTTAGCTTATTAAAAGAAATTTCACTGAAACCAGGGAAATGATCTCCCAATGCAGTGAGATTACTTAATAAAATCACTTCAAACAAGTCAAATCATCTTCTAATATTCATTCAATCATCTAAAAATGAGAAATATTCGATATTTAGACAAGATGATTTCACTTGATAAGATGATGTTTTTTGCAGTGTAAAAGACTTCAGGCTACATTATATCTTATGATCTTATGGTAACCAATTTGAATGGGTTGAAATACTTTCTAGTCATGACATGTGGCCAATTATCGTTAATGAGAACATTATAGAAATTTATACTGTAATAATGTCGTGAAACCTTAAAGGGACGAAACAGACAAACATGTCTACTTGCCTTATACGTCGGCGCTGCAGTAGTCTAGTAAGATTTTAGGTAGGAGGAGCTGTTTGGGGCTGTTTTGTAATTTTTAAAATTATTTTCAGATGGTGGATGCAGAAAAATAGCACATAGCTGACGTTACTGTCAGGACGTTGATTATCTGATTATGGCCATAACTGTGGTAAAAAATAAAGGAGATGCCTGGCTAGCTAAATTTCCTTGCCGCGGAGTGGCTGCTTTTCCGTGGAGTCCATTCATTGCTGAATTAAGACAGAATGACTGTTTTGTTTACAATAAGAGTTACACTACTGCTGACTTGATTGTATTTATCAGCCTATAATCCAGGCTATCTTGGAAGACCCCACAGGGATTCCCAATGCTTGTATGATGTATTAGACCAAAGTGTGCTGGGTAGCCAAAGAAAAACATGGGAACAATGTGAAATCGTGAATGAGCCCATGGGTCAATGTAACGGGGAGCGAGGAGGCGGACGCAGACGCTGAGATAAGCGAGATTTATTAAGGGCAAATCCAGGGTCATGGTCAAGACTGTCCAGGTTCATATAACCAACACGGATGGATGTGGGTGCAGACATGAAGAGAAACCCAAACACCCAACAGATACAAACCACACAGAGCTTCCAACAAAGACTGATACATGAAACAAAGACCAGCAAACACAAGAGGCAAACACAGGGCTTAAATGCACAGGGTTAACGAGGTTCAGGTGACAACAATCAGGGGCGGAGTTACAAAACAAGGGGCAGGACTTAAACCAAAAACAAAGAAGCACTTGTCTGGTTGCGCCACCTGACTTTTCAGACTAATTTCAAACTAATCAGGCATCAACTTAGACATCCGTAGAAACCTTTGTCCTTGAACATGACTTTATATTAACATTTTTTCTAATAGATAAGCATATTAATACTAAATTAATAATAAAACCACAATTTTTTACTAACTTCTAAACTAACTAAAGGTCTAATGACCTTTCTTCTTAATGATCTTATTAACGATGTAGTGTGCCAGCCTTTTTTTCATAAAGGCATGTCAAAATAAAATACCTTTTATTTTATATATATATTTTATTTATTATAGCGTTTTTAACTGTGCCACCTGACATTTGGAGAAATAAGAACTTGTGGAAAAAAGACGTGTTTCAGTAAGTTGCGTACTTTTAAGGTTGCCTTATTTTGCAACATGTTTATTTTATTTTAAAGTTTTTAGGTATAAAATCATGCCAAACTGTTTAGCTTAGCATTTTATATAACTAAATTACATTTAAAATGTAAAATTGTGACTAATCTAAAAAATGTATAATTATTAATGTATTAATAATAAAATAATTTTAAAAAAAAACAACAACTTTTAGACTTTTGAAGGCAAAAACAACGTAAAATTAATTTTGCACAGATGCACTGAAAATAGTTCCACATAGAAAAGTTATTATTATTATTACGTAACTTGTACGTTTTTATATATTTTTAATGAAAATTGTGGACATGGACACGTCATGTCGATGACCAATATAATGCTGCACTAGAACACTACACAGCATGACAAATGACATGGTAAAGCACTAATTTTAGGCTGGAATGGCTAAGATTTGACTATAGGTGTATGTACACCTGCCATAGCTTAACAAGAAGAAAAACCAAGTGATCATGTCAAATTGGGTCGTTACACCAGGACCAGAGAAAGCATAAAGGAGTGATGCTATGTAGAGAGAACATGTTCTGAATTTGCCGTTTCCTGGCAGATTGATATTCTTAATTAACACACTTTGCTTTGGAACTCCAAGAGAAACAGCCCAGCATGCCTGACAGTGTCTTCTGCTTTCATGACTGGATGTATCCAAGGAGTTTTGTGTCTCTTGGGAGAAGAACAGAATCTGGTAAGTTACAAAACACTTCTGAAAACATCCCACGGCCAGCGGGTTTCACCAAGCTGTCTGGTGTTGTATTCGTAAAAGCCAACCGACTCTCCGAGGTTAACACTGAGGAGCTGCTGACTAATGACTGGCTGCTGTATCCCAGGCCGCCCTGGGGGTCATCTCCAACATGAAAGGCTTGACATTTGGGTCCTTGAGCTGTCTCAGGCTCTGCTTGGCTCCAGGACAGCTGAGAGAGGAGGCCGTGTCTTCAGCCTTCAACCACGCTGCGCCTGCTTATCGTCTTGCCAGGCTGACAGGGCATGGTTGGTGGCCCAGAGAACCCAAAGCCTGAAAACAACCCAAAGCCTGATAACAAACTTCACAAAACCAGCCCTAAGAAACAAGCTGTCCGTGCTAGTTAGGTTTAGGTTCTGCTCCTGCGTCCCCGGCCGAACCACCGTTATTCCTCCTTCTTTAGCCAATTTGTGATGTGAGCTTTTGGTTGTAGGTCCGACGAGGAGATGGTGAAGTTCATGCAGCTGATGAACTCCATCTGGAACATCTGCGGCAGGGATGTGGTCATGGCCTTCGACCTTTCTCCGTTCAAGAGCGTTTATGATCTCGGAGGTGAGCCCTGTTCTCGCTAGGTAAATCGATCTCAGTCCCAGTCAGGGGGAGGTGCAAGACAGGAATTTACAATAAAGCCAACCACAAATGTGTGTATTAACCCGTGTTACTGTAAGTAGGTCAGTTTTCTTCTTCCACAGCTCTGATTTGCAGACACTGTTAAGGTGCAGGACTATTTGATTAGGACAACCAAGCTGGGTCACCAAGCGTCCATCTGGGCCCCCGCTGGCTTTCCCAGCATGCATTGCTGTTGGCAGGAAACTTTTTACAGGGAGAGAAGCAGAGCAGAACGCTTTGATTGATCTCATTACCAAGAGGTTGTGGGTTCAAGTTCCTGGTTAACTGAACAACAGCAGATGAGGAACCGGAGGCTGTAAAACCCAACAGTCAGTGGTGTGGTGGTCACACGACGTGGTGCTCACTCTGACCTTTTCTGAAATGCCCTTGAGAGGGACGGAAGAGGGGTGAGCTTGGACATAAAAACACATGGACCCACACATATATAGCCAGAAGGTAAACATGATAACTGTCTGCTCTTTTTAGCCGGAAGTGTGAGAGTCTAGCGACGGGAGGAAGGTGATGAACACGACTGCCAGCTCAGTGATGGAGCAAGTTTTGTGGTTCTGAGTATATTTAAACGGGAGATTTGGTCTCTTTGGCAGGACCACTCTCATCACTGGGGTGGAACCCTCGAGGCTCCATCTCAGTGCCTTCAGTCAGGGAACATAACTGAACCATAATCCACTGAAATGATCTGTTCTAAGCTGGACTGACTCCACTCACCCCGCCTTGCCTCCAGGCTTTTACTCTACTGCTCTGTTTTAAAACATTCAGTTATGAAAAGGAACAAATACCAACTTTTCACCTGGAGAACCTGATTTAAGCTTCACAATCAGACCTTAGAACCACTGCTGGAGCTTTGTGGGTTCACAAGTTCAGAAAATCAAAAACAACTGAACAAAGAAATTTTGTCAGGTATCCAATCAACACGTTTATATCCACTTGAGTAATCAGATAATGAGGAAACTCCAGGTCTACATGAGTCAGACAGTAATCAGATAATGAGGAAACTCCAGGTCTACATGAGTCAGACAGTAATCAGATAATGGGGAAACTCCAGGTCTACATGAGTCAGACAGTAATCAGATAATGGGGAAACTCCAGGTCTACATGAGTCAGACAGTAATCAGATAATGGGGAAACTCCAGGTCTACAGGAGTCAGACAGTAATCAGATAATGGGGAAACTCCAGGTCTACATGAGTCAGACAGTAATCAGATAATGGGGAAACTCCAGGTCTACATGAGCCAGACAGTAATCAGATAATGGGGAAACTCCAGGTCTACATGAGTCAGACAGTAATCAGATAATGGGGAAACTCCAGATCTACATGAGTCAGACAGTAATCAGATAATGGGGAAACTCCAGGTCTACAGGAGTCAGACAGTAATCAGATAATGGGGAAACTCCAGGTCTACATGAGTCAGACAGTAATCAGATAATGGGGAAACTCCAGGTCTACATGAGTCAGACAGTAATCAGATAATGGGGAAACTCCAGGTCTACATGAGTCAGACAGTAATCAGATAATGGGGGAAACTCCAGGTCTACAGGAGTCAGAGAGTAATCAGATAATGAGGAAACTCCAGGTCTACAGGAGTCAGACAGTAATCAGATAATGGGGAAACTCCAGGTCTACATGAGTCAGACAGTAATCAGATAATGGGGAAACTCCAGGTCTACATGAGTCAGACAGTAATCAGCTAATGGGGAAACTCCAGGTCTACATGAGCCAGACAGTAATCAGATAATGGGGAAACTCCAGGTCTACATGAGTCAGACAGTAATCAGATAATGGGGAAACTCCAGGTCTACATGAGTCAGACAGTAATCAGATAATGGAGAAACTCCAGGTCTACAGGAGTCAGACAGTAATCAGATAATGGGGAAACTCCAGGTCTACATGAGTCAGACAGTAATCAGATAATGGGGAAACTCCAGGTCTACATGAGTCAGACAGTAATCAGATAATGGGGAAACTCCAGGTCTACAGGAGTCAGACAGTAATCAGATAATGGGGAAACTCCAGGTCTACATGAGTCAGACAGTAATCAGATAACGGGGAAACTCCAGGTCTACAGGAGTCAGACAGTAATCAGATAATGGGGAAACTCCAGGTCTACATGAGTCAGACAGTAATCAGATAATGGGGAAACTCCAGGTCTACAGGAGTCAGACAGTAATCAGATAATGGGGAAACTCCAGGTCTACACGAGTCAGACAGTAATCAGATAATGGGGAAACTCCAGGTCTACATGAGTCAGACTCCAGGTCATGGTCATGTAAACACTGCAGTCCAATCTAGAAGTTCATATTTTCAAACATACAGACAAAATAGCTTAAGAAGGTGTAGGTACTTGCATTGCCCACACAATCTCTCTTGTGTTCTTAGGGAGTTTCTCCTTTTGATTCTTGGTTCTTCTCAGTGGTTCTTCCCCATGTTCTAAGGGAGTTTCTCCTTTTGAGTTTCTGTTCCTCTCATTGGTTCTTCCTCATGTTCTAAGGGAGTTTCTCCTTTTGATTCTTGGTTCTTTCTCAAGCTCTCCGTTAAATTTTCCTTTCAGTCTTGGTTCCTCTCAGTGCTTCCTCCTCATGTTCTTAGGGAGTTTCTCCTTTTGTATCTTGGCTCCCCTCAGTGGTTCCTCCTCAGGTTCTACATTTCTGTTCAAGCCTTAAAAAGCACCATGCAAATAAAACTGGACTGAATCTGAATCTGAGGTTCTGAGAGTCCAGCAGTTACATGTCAGTTGACTGCTGATGTTGAAGGTCCAGCTGAAGGTATGAAATAAAAAGGCCACTAGATGGAGATGTGGCGCTAAAGCTGCAGAGAGCCTGTTCTTGTAGATGACAATCACATACAGGCGCGCACACACATAGTTGTGACCACCCTGCTGAGACAGACCCCTGACTGGCACTGCCAGCTCACATCTCATGATGGGGAAGCTCTCCCCCACATCCTCTGCCAGAGCACAGCCAAACCATTGTCCTTCACTGAAGTCCTCCAGCAGGCAAGCCTTAGACTGTGGGTAAATATATATATATATATATATATTTATACTGTCCAAAAATCAGAGACCACCTCTTTCCCTTTATTCCAGCTTCTATTCTATTCAGGAGCCTCACTTTCAGCTCCTCAGAGAACCTGCAGACACGCCTCCAAAGCTGGTTGATGAATTTTCTGAAGTAATCAAACCCATTCAGTGGTGCTGAGGTCCGGACTCTGGGGTGGTCAGTCCATCGTCCAGCTTCTTTGTTTGATGTGTCCGTCTCCTTTTCTCAGTGAGGTTCTTCTTGATCAGCTACACGTCCTTTCATTCCCACAGCGCTGAGTGGTCTTGTCACAGTGGAACGATGGACAGAAACACCTGTGGATGTTTTCAGATCTGAAGCAGCTTGATCTTCTCCTCTCTCTCAGAGATCAAAGCTTTCAGTGCTGTTTATCTGATGGGGGCAGTTTTGGGGTCGACCAGCTCTTCCAGGTGATTGTTAGGAGACACATTATATACATTTGATTGTTTATATGTATCTCTTTAATTTACCTGAACTTGGTTTGAGTGACCATTCGATTCGTCACTAACAAAACAATCATAACTCAACTCAAACTTTACCAAATGATTCAGTAGTGACTGTTTCGGTAGTTCTCATATGAGCTCATTTTGAGCATAAACTCGAAAACGCAGCCGGTAAAATGACCACCAAACACGGCTTTGAACAGCTGTACAAACATTAAATCATCATATTTTTTATTAAAACACAAAAAGTACTGGACTGCAGAAAATCTGAGCTTCAGTAGTGACGATTCTTAATGTTCCACACTGATTTCCAGACTTTGGGACACATTTACTTCAAAACAGTCGGCTCTAACTCACCATGTGGCCATGAGGAACAGGGATGCAGCCTCACTTCCTGCTCTAAAATCCAGGCGGCATGGCTAAAATAAGGCTCCGCCCATGGACTAAAACTTTGTGTTTTGGTAGTGACATGAAAACATGTCATCAAAAAATGTTGTTTATTATAAAATTGGGCTCATCATGAATCTAAAAATCAACTTCATTCTAAGAAATACCACAAAGATAAAAAAATTAAATAAAAATTAAAAAATTAAAATTAAATAAAAGTTCCAAAAATGATTTAATTTTTGGAGGTTGAAATTTAGAGGTTAGGGTTTAAGACAGTCACCTCCCAATAAAAAACCTATAAATGATGATTTTTTATTTATTTAGCTCAATACTATCTCAGTGAAGGCCTTGGAATTAAATATTAATCTATTTAAATACTTTTTTAACTATGGGACATATTATTACACAATATATATATACACCAACTCCGGTCTAGAATGTGTGAAAGTGTTGGTACTGGACGTCCAGCTGCGTCCAGAGGGGGTTTGTTCGTACTGTTTTCTGATTGGTCCGTTATGAGACGTCGGCCAGAAGTGACAGGAAGGTCGTAAGAAACGTCAGAGGAGATCAGAAGCGACAGCAGTGGGTGCGTGCCGGTGCGTAAGGACAGCTGAGGTGATGTTCTCTTCTATTATTGAAGGCAGAAAGTCGCTGTCTCTCTGGATTGGCTTTGACGCTGGGCGTGTAGAGCGTGTGGGCTGTGACCCCCCGGCCGTCACGCAGTGTGGGCAGAGGAGCTGGTCAGAGGGGTCCAGTCTGAAACACCTGTGAAGAAGGCGGCACATTTCAGCCACTTCTAATTCAAATCTGAGAGAAAATCCCAAACCAGGAGTTTCTCCTTCGTGATAATCAGAGACGGATAGAGGAACATAAACCTCCAGTAGACGTGTTTGGCAAATTCAAAATGAACTCAAAATTAGAACAAACCACAAACGTTTACATGTATTTGCTTTAAATTAACCCAAAACTATGATAATCCTTTTTGTTTTGTCTTATTTTAGTAATGTTTACTCATATTGTGCTTGAAAACAGTCAAAGCAGTAACTTTGCAGAGGCTCAACTATTATAATGATGTGAAACAACAGGTTGAAACTTATTTTTCAGTTTATATTATAAAAGCACATTAAAACTCCATTTTTTTCAGTGGAGTTACATTGTCATCCGTGGTGTTACAGTAGTGTTACTGTGGTGTCACCAGCAGAGTTACAGTGGTGTTACAGTAGTGTTGCCAGTAGTGTTACAGTGGTGTTACAGTGGTGTCATCAGTGGTGTTACAGTGGTTTTGTCAGTAGTGTTACAGTGGTGTCACCAGTAGTGTTACCGTGATGTCGTTAGTAGTGTTACAGTGTTGTCATCAGTGGTGTAATTGTAGCTTTCAGGCATGTTGGTTTTGTTGTCGGTGATGTTACAGTGGTGTCGTCAGTAGTGTTACAGTAGTGTGACAGTGGTGTCGTCAGTAGTGTTACAGTAGTGTGACAGTGGTGTCGTCAGTAGTGTTACAGTGTTTTCTTTACAGCTCTGTACAGACAAAATAATCTTTATCAGCTTTTAATAACTCAATAACACTGAACATAGAAAGTTAACGTGAAAGGTTACACCTGTCCTGTATTCACACTCACTGTCCACTTCATCAGCTCCACTTACTGTATAGCTGCACTCTGTAGTTCTACAGTTACAGACTGTAGTCCATCTGTTTCTCTGATACTCTGTTACCCTGTTCTTCAGTGGTCAGGACCCCCATGGACCCTCACAGAGCAGGTACTATTTGGGTGGTGGGTCATTCTCAGCACTGCAGTAACACTGACATGGTGGTGGTGCGTTAGTGTGTGTTGTGCTGGTCTGAGTGGATCAGACACAGCAGTGCTGCTGGAGTTATTAAATGCCTCAGTGTCCTGTGGGCAGTGTCCTGTGACCACTGATGAAGGACTAGAGGATGACAACACAAACTGTGCAGCAGCAGATGAGCTGTCGTCTCTGACTTTACATCTACAAGGTGGACCGACGAGGTAGGAGTGTCTAATGGAGTGGACAGTGAGTGGACAGTGAGGATAGTTTCTCGGATGCTGAGGCTAATTTTGAGCGCTGCCCTGATTTCAGTCTGTTTTTAGAGCTGTTAGTGTTTTTTTCTCAGGCTGTAGTGGAGCGTTGGCGAGGCAGTGTGTGCAGATCTACCCCGACTGCAACGTCACCATCTTCGACCTCCCAAAGGTCGTACACATGAGCCGAGAGCACTTCCCCTCAGACGACCGGATCCATTTCCACGAAGGTAGGAGTGCCACCAAGGGGTCTGGAGGAGGAACAGTGCTAGCAGAGAGAAATGCGTGTCAATGTTAACCAGCTAGTCTCACCTCGTTAGACGCTGAATAACTGAGTCACAATAAGAATAAAGAGCAATGAAGAGTTGATGTGAGGATCTGAGGCAGACTTTCATTTCTAACTGACAGGCTTTGTGTGTGTGTGTGTGTGCATGTGTGAGTGTGCGTGCGTTGTGTGTGCTTGTTTGTTTGTGTGTGTATGTTTTTGTGTGTGTGTTTGTTTGTGTATGTGTGTGTGTGTTTGTTTGTGTCTGTGTGTGTGTGTGTTTGTGTGTGTGTGTGTGTGTGTGTGTGTGTGTGCGCGCATGTGTGTTTGTGTGTATGTGTGTGTCTGTTTGTTTGTGTGTGTGTGTGTGTGTTTGTTTGTGTGTGTGTGTGTGTGTGTGTGTGTGTGTGCGCATGTGTGTTTGTGTGTATGTGTCCTGCAGGAGATTTCTTTAAGGACAGTCTGCCAGAAGCTGACCTCTACATCCTAGCAAGGATCCTGCATGACTGGACAGACGAGAGGAATGTAGAGCTGCTGACCAAAATTCACCAATCCTGCAGCCCAGGTACACACACACACACACACACACACACACTTGTATCTGTGAATTGTGGGGCCATTACATAGACCTCCATTCATTCATATACTGGAAACTTGCCCAAACATTAACTTCTGGGTCCTTGAGTCGCCCCCGGGTGTCAAATTCTCTGTCTCTATATCTGTGTCTGTATCTTTGTGATGATCCAGCTCAGAAAACTGGTTTAAATACTTCCTGAATCCGTAGAGCCGCCCTTTCCATTCCATCTTAACATAAGATCATATGACACTCACATCCGGAGTTATGAGCCTATGAAGAGGGGCTGAGATACACATAATCTTCCTCTCACCATGTGGAACTGGTGGATTTGTGTGTCCAACTACATTCTGCATCATACATGACCCTGTAGTGGAAATCACTGCATGGGCTCAGAAACACTTCTGACAACCACTGACTGTGAACACAGCTCATCACTGCATCCACAAACGCTGACAGAGCGCTGTCAAAGAAGAGGTGATGAAACACAGCGGTAAACACGCCCCCTGTCCGAACTTTTTTGGAACACCATCAAATTCAAAATGGGCAAATATTTTTCAAAAAAGAAAGTTTCAACATTTGATATGTTGTCTTTGTAGTATTTTCCTTTAAAATGTGGTTTACATGATTTGTACATCATTGCATCTTATTTTTTTACATTCTTCACAGCATCCCAACTTTTTTGGAACTGGGGTTTTATATCATTTTTTGGGGTAAAAACTAAGTAAAATATTTTAAATAAGCTTTGTATTTATATATATATATATATATATATATCAACACTACATAAATCAATTAATGTATGTATATATATATATATACATATCCATTAATTGATTTATGTAGTGTTGATATGAGATCAGATCAGATTTGATCATGGCAAAGATTTGATGTTGCTACAGCTTTAATTGGTAATATTTGAAATGGATTTTCTGTGGCTATAAAATCTGTAATCTCTGATATCAAATGTTATGAACCCGAATGGCTCATGAAATGAGTCTAAAAGGGAATTAACATGTTTCTCTGTTAACTCCTTAAACTCGATGTAAATACTGAATAATACGACTTAGAATGCAATAAGCTAGAGGTTTTAAGGGGTTAAACATTTCTATTTAGTGTTGGACGAAGTCCCCAAACCCTGTACATGAGTTAAAGTCGAGACCCCCAAGGTAAAATATTCCTCCAGTAAAGTAGAAGTTCCTCCCTTTAGACCTCCACTTGAGTAAAAGTACTAAAGTATTTCCCTTCAAATGTACTTAAGTATAAAGTAAAAGTACTAAAAGAGTAATTCTGGCTCTGATGTCCTGTTATCATTTTTATAACCAGACTGGCTTCATGAACTCATTTCAGGTGAAAGTCCTCCAGCGTCTCTCTTGGTAAACCAGTCTTTTAATAGAACGTCATTAATTAGTGACGCTGACGTCTATTAAAATGATCAGAAGCACAAAACACTGAAGGTAAACAGTTTCCATCAGGGAGAACCGAGTGGCTCTGAAATCACTTTTTACACACAAGCAAAGTTTCAGCTTCAGATTTAAATAGATGTCGACTGCATATGTGGACATATTTCTATATTGTGCTCTTTTTATGGCCTCCTGACTCTTCAGCTCTGCTCCCTGTGCGTGTGTAGGTGGAGGTGTTTTGCTGGTTGAAGCTCTCCTCTCTGAAGATAACACTGGACCCCTGACCGCTCAACTCTACTCCCTCAACATGCTGGTGCAGACTGAGGGCCGAGAGCGGAAAGGCTCCGAATACGCCGCCTTGCTGACCAAAGCCGGATTTACCACAGTCCACATCCACAAAACAGGAAAGGTCTACGACGCCGTACTCGCACTGATGTAGATCTCACTGCTTACAGTGACCAGAAATGGTCAGCTCTGACCCCGTGTCTCCCTTTAGAGAGGAGTACAGAAACATGTCAAATAAAAAGGAAAATTAAAGGCATTGTTGTGAAGTGTTCTGTGCTTCTACCAGTTTAATCCCCTAAACTCTAACTCCACATTTCAGCTCCTCACAAATACAGAATATACACATTAGTTTCATACTAAAAACTGAATAATTTATAGTACACACTGAATAATACATAGTAGGTACTGAATAATTCATAGTAGATACTGAAAGATTTCAAATGGATCCTGAAATGTTCATAGTACACACTGAATAATTCATAATGGATACTGTATAATTCATATTAGACACTGAATAATTCACATTAGGCACTGAATAATTCACATTAGACACTGAATAATTCATATTGGATACTGAATATTAATGGTTATTTTGTGATTGTATTTGCTCTGGTAATCAAAAATGTGATTTTGAATTAGTGAATGTTTAGCTGTGTTTATTTAGAGATGACCTCTGCCGTTGGTCATTTTAATTAGCAGAGCGCCCGTCTGCCCGGAGCGTCTCTCCTCTTACACTGCTGTCCTGATCCGTCACTAAAGAAACGGACCTCCGCTCTACAGGGACCGCCGTAATAATGACGCGGAGCCGGGGAGGTAGAAAAGCCATTTCTATGCTAATCATCCGGCCTCCAATTAGCCGCTACATGCTTAATTCCCCCATTCATTACAAAAAAAAGTTATGTAAGAGAACCAGGACCTTCAAAAGGCTTCGTTTAATGAAGTCGATTCATTTCCCTTCAGTCTGGATAAAAGCCCGTAGGTTCTGTTAATGATCCTAATTTGAAAAGACTCCGCCACACTCCTCCTGACCCTGAGGATGACCAGTCCGGCTGTTCGGTGAGAAACCTTCACATTATTCGGCGTAAAGGGTCCAAATTCTACATTTTACTTGTTTTTTCTCTCTGAAATCCAATTACAATGATTGAGTTGGTCCATGTACCAAAAACAGTTCTGATTCATTTTTTACACGGACCTTTCCCACCCTCTCTTACCCCTCAGAAATTAAACGGGCTATTTTCGTTACTGCGCAGTTGATATATGTAAATGAGCTCTGTGCTGATTGGCTGCCTTGTACTGCGCATTATCCGGAGAGCAGTCCAGGCTGAAATATGGAACAAGCTGCTAAGTTGGGACTGAAATCTTCAGGGCTGGAAAAAGTAAACTTCAGATAATCCTTCTGGATGTGTGGATCCTTCGGAAGGCTGTCATGATCCGTTTGCTTCCCGACAGCCAGGAACAGCACAACGTTTAATCGTTCCCCCACAAGTTCCACTGCAATAACTCTGCTACAGACTGTCTGCAGGAACAACACTCCATATCACTTCAGTGGGAATGGGTGGGGCTAAACTGCTCTAGGCTGAATGGGCAGGGCTAAACTGCTCTAGGCTGAATGGGTGGAGCTGAACTGCTGCAGTCTGAATGGGTGGGACTAACTTGCAGGTAAATAGGTAGGGCTTAACTGCTGCAGGCATAATAGGCGTGTTAAATTGCTATGAACTGAATGGGTGGAGCTGAGTTGCTGTAGATCTGAATGGGTGGAGTTAAAGAGCTGTTGTCTAAATGGGTGGGACTGGAGTGCAGATGCATGGGTGGAGTTAAATAGCTGTAGGCTGAATGGGTGGAGCTAAACTACAGGTGAACAGGCAGGACTAAACCGCTGTAAGCTGAGGGGCCCGTCACACATATGGCAAATGTGTCCATGGTTGTGACATCACAACCATGATGAACTCAAAACGGGCTGTTTTTGCCGCTTAGTTTAAACACGTTTTGTGATTTTATCAATATTTACACACTCTAGTTCAAACTCGCCATATGAGTCCTTTAAGAAACGGAGTCTCGTAACGTCCTCACTGGTCCCACTGGACCTATGCTGAACGCTTTGAGTGTGCTGTGGTGAAACAGGCAGGAATTCAGAGCTAATTAATCTCGTGCTTCTGCTTTATGAGTGCTGACCTTGCCTGGGGGCAGCGCTTTAAAAAAGGGCAGCAAAGGAAAACAGACCGGTTGTTTTTGCATGTTTTTATAGCAGAATCGCACTTTTAGCACATGAGAGTCATGCCGTGTGATGTCATCCCCAAACTGCCGCAGGGAACTCTGGGTGACGCCGTGGAGTGAGTGAGTGTGTGTGTGTGTGTGTGTGTGTGTGTGTGTGTGTGTGTGTGTTGCATGTGATTATATCCGATAGAACAGCCTTCATTCATTTTTGTTTGGCGCTACTGACAGATGCATTCAGTAGTTTATTACTGACGACTACAGTGGTGATACAGTGGTCACCATCATTATTATTGAAGTAATTATTATTCTATTATTCCTTAAGTCCTTACAGTAACATACTACTGTTAAGTCCACCTCCTCTTTTCTAAGCTCACTGTCCACTTTATCAGCTCCACTTACTGTATAGCTGCACTCTGTAGTTCTACAGTTACAGACTGTAGTCCATCTGTTTCTCTGATACTCTGTTACCCTGTTCTTCAGTGGTCAGGACCCCCATGGACCCTCACAGAGCAGGTACTATTTGGGTGGTGGGTCATTCTCAGCACTGCTGGAGTTTTTAAACACCTCAGTGTCGCTGCTGGACTGAGAATAGTCCACCAACCAAAAATATCCACCCAACAGCGTCCTGTGGGCAGCGTCCTGTGGGCAGCGTCCTGTGGGCAGCGTCCTGTGACCACTGATGAAGGACTAGAGGACAACCAACACAAACTGTGCAGCAGCAGATGAGCTGTCGTCTCTGACTTTACATCTACAAGGTGGACCAACAAGGTAGGAGTGTCTAATAGAGTGGACAGTGAGTGGACAGTGAGTGGAAACTCCAGCAGCACTGCTGTGTCTGATCTACTCAGACCAGCACAACACACACTAACACACCACCACCACGTCAGTGTTACAGCCGTGCTGAGAATGACCCACCACCCAAATAGTACCTGCTCTGTGAGGGTCCATGAGGGTCCTGACCACTGAAGAACAGGGTAACAGAGTATCAGAGAAACAGATGGACTACAGTCTGTAACTGTAGAACTACAGAGTGCAGCTATACAGTAAGTGGAGCTGATAAAGTGGACAGTGAGCGCAGAGACGAGGAGGTGGTCATGATGTTCTGCCTGATCTGTGTATATTTATTTATGTGCTACAGGTAAAGGAAGTGAGAAATGTCTGTAATATATTGAGGATTTTTATTGCTGTATGTAAATGCTCAGATAAACGGCACCACTGCTGATAAGCGGGATGATTTTCTTAATCCATCTTTGGATGACAAGCACTCCTAAACTACATCATGTTCTCTACGTCCCCCTAAACGCGGCCTAATCTCTGCTGGGTGAAAGGGCATACAGGGAAAGCTGTTATTAGTTTAAAGTGAAAGAAATAAGTGAACATTAAAATGATCTGCACTGACCCACGAGTCATCCACCGGGCCATCTATCATCAGAACATGAAGAAACATGCACTCACTGGCCACTTTATTAGAAACACCCACCTTGTGCTTCCACTCACTGGCCACTTTATTAGAAACACCTACCTTGTGCTTCCACTCACTGGCCACTTTATTAGAAACACCTGCCTTGTGCTTCCACTCACTGGCCACTTTATAAGAAACACTTACCTTGTGCTTCCACTCACTGGCCACTTTATTAGAAACACCCACCTTGTGCTTCCACTCACTGGCCACTTTATTAGAAACACCCACCCTGTGCTTCCACTCACTGGCCACTTTATTAGAAACACCCACCTTGTGCTTCCACTCACTGGCCACTTTATTAGAAACACCCACCTTGTGCTTCCACTCACTGGCCACTTTATTAGAAACACCCACCTTGTGCTTCCACTCACTGGCCACTTTATTAGAAACACCCACCCTGTGCTTCCACTCACTGGCCACTTTATTAGAAACACCCACCTTGTGCTTCCACTCACTGGCCACTTTATTAGAAACACCCACCCTGTGCTTCCACTCACTGGCCACTTTATTAGAAACACCTACCTTGTGCTTCCACTCACTGGCCACTTTATTAGAAACACCCACCTTGTGCTTCCACTCACTGGCCACTTTATTAGAAACACCCACCCTGTGCTTCCACTCACTGGCCACTTTATTAGAAACACCTACCTTGTGCTTCCACTCACTGGCCACTTTTTTAGAAACACCTTACATCTCCACTGTATAAGTGTACAGTCACAGACTGTCACATGTCTGTTTTAAATCTTCTAAAGCTTTAAATCATGTGATCGGGTCTCTAATAAAGCGGACAGATAAAGTCAAACCTTCAGCCGTTACCTAATGATCAACAAATCTGAAGGTTTCCACAGGCTTTAAATCCAGCAGGGGGTTCTGAATGATGCTTATTCCTGGTACAGACCCACCCAGGGATGACCCAAAAGGCCAGTCAGAGAAATGAGGAAAGAGCGCTAATGAGCTGAGTCCTAGTGAACTGATGCCGCTCTGCTGACGCAGGCCTGTAATTTCACGCTTTTTGAGTAGCAATCATACAAACTGCATGTACACCAGCATTACCCTTTAACAGCGCTAACCACGCATGGAGAAGTGAGCGTGTTTAGAGAACCGTCTGAATCTGGGATGAAACATACGTTTGACGACGCGAGCGTGCGCTCCCCGGCCCGAGGCCCCGGCGCTGTCTCCAGGCTTCTCTCTGTGACAAATGATAGCACGTAGGCGGCGGACGACTCTTGACATTTGAAAGCAATCTCGTGAACTCTCCTAATAAGGTCCGGCTTTCGACAAAGGACGAAGCATCGTGGGCAAGAGCTCGTTTTGTGGGTGCAATTGAATGTGTTTAAAGTGCTCCACCGTATGTGTCCTCTATGGGTTTGGACCCAAATGTCGGGTTTTATTGGTCTGACTCTTTCCGCTACGGAGGCCGAACCGAAGACTTCACAGCAATCGTCTCCGAAACACCTACACCAGATGCACACTGGCAGATAGACTTACAGTCTTAACAACGTATCACCCACATTCTGCACACTGGTCACTCAGAATGGACAGTTTAGTGTCAAAACATACATTTAACAGTAAATTAAACTGGTTGATTTTCTGAAGCAATCAAACCCATTCAGTGGTGCTGAGGTCTGGACTCTGGGGCGGTCAGTCCATCGTTCAGCTTCTTTGTTTGGTGTGTCCGTCTCCTTTTCTCACTGAGGTTCTTCTCGATCAGCTACACATCCTTTCAGACCCACAGCTCTGAGTGGTCTTCTCACAGTGGAAGGATGGACAGAAGCCCCTGTGGATGTTTTCAGATCTGAAGCAGTTTATTTATCTGATGGGGGCAGTTTTGGGGTCTCCCAGCTCTTCCAGGTGGTTGTTAGGAGCCACCTTTTCTCTGGAGCTTTTCAGCATTTTTTGAACACCAGTTTTGGGAATTCTTGTTCACTTGTTTCCCCTCAATCTCCTTAGAAACATTAGCTTGAAAAATTACTGGAAAGCCAGTAAATCTACTGTTCAATTTGGCTGTTTTAGCCACTTTTGGCTTCGAAATGATATTAAACTATCTTTAGATGTTTTTCAGACAGCGATGAAAGTCGGACCAAACACTTTAATCTTGCAGATTGACTCAGAATAATGATGCTACCCGTTCGACATCAAGAACTCATCAAGAACAGTCAATGCATGCTTAGGTGCTTGGTGAAAATTGGTGGAATGTACGAGGAGCATGCGACGTGTGCTTGAGTGCACTCCACTGTAAAGACACTGGAGCAATATGGCTGGAAAGAGTGATTGACTCAGAGGCTTCTTGGGCCGTTTGGGTGACGCTACTACATCGTATCTATGATGCAGTCTGAACTGGCCGCTTGAGTGATGCTGTACAGCGACCATGAGGCTCTCTGGATCGGGGACTTGATCAAAGCTCCATTACAGCCTGGGACGGCTGCACTGCAGGGCTGCGGGGCTGCCTGGACTGCTAATGTTCAGCAGGGCTACACCGCAGCTAGAAGGCCTCGAAGGCCGGCTGCCTAAACGACACCACATCACAGCTGCCTGGGTGATGCTGCATTGCAGCTATGAGACTGACTGGACTGGTGGAATTTGGCTGCAGGGAAATGCCACCCCTTCGTGGCTGAGGACATTTTCGGTGGTGACAAAGTGAGACTCGTCCCTGGGGCTAAGGACTCTTTCCGGGATAGCTAAGCGACTCTACACCATGGTCAGTGGAATCCCCAGGCTAGCCGTGGGAACTGTGGAGTTGTGTATGTGTTCTGCATCGTTATCTTTATTGTAGACTACTTTCTGATCCTTCAGCATAAATGAAAGTGATGATGTTGATGACAATGATAACGAGAAGGAGGACTAAGAAATGTGCCATGGACTTCAAAGGTGCCGGTGCAAATGTCCAGCGAGGAGCAGCTCTGTAGTTTGCCGATAAAGCCAAGCCGAGCTGCTTGGTGTGGTTGAAAGTGTTTGTATACTAAGAGAAGACTTACAGCTTCTTTCACCGACAAAGTCGTGGCTTTCTCAAATTTCAGCCTCCTCGGATGAACAAAGTGTGGCCTCCAGCAGCGGCTATAAGCAAACAAACACGGTGAAGCATGTTCCACTCTCCTTAGCACGTCGGTCCAGCCAGACGCGCTGAATAATTCACGCAAATCATATACAGAACTCTGCCGCTTTGCACGAGCAAGTGGTTGGAGGCGCTCGAGCGTCCTCGGTTTCAATATTTCATGCACCATTACAGCACAGCGAAGAACATTCATGAGCCTTTTAATACTAATTAGGCCGTTTCTTACACTGTACAACAGACAGATGTTCAACTAATGCTCAGCCTGAGTAGCTAAAAGAGGCAAAAGAGTTAAAGCGTCTGTAGCTAAGCAGTCCGTCATTCTGATAAAAGACAGACGCTGAATGGAAGAGGGGGATATCAACTTAACAAGCGCTGATGAAGCCTTGTCACATCCATTCATCTGCTTCAGCTTCATTCATCAGCAGCTGGGGGGAGGCAGGGAAGGGAGGTGGATGGGGGCAGGGAAGGGGGTTGGGTGGGTACTGGCCTGAAAAGGCATTGATCCAGTTATTGTTAGCACAGATAAACCCTGTACCTGAGTTGAAGTCGAGACCCCCAAGGTAAAATATTCCTCCAGTAAAAGTAGAAGTTCCTCCCTTTAGACCTCCACTTGAGTAAAAGTACTAAAGTATTTACCTTCAAATGTACTTAAGTATAAAGTAAAAGTACTAAAAGAGTAATTCTGGCTCTGATGTCCTGTTATCATTTTTATAACCAGACTGGCTTCATGAACTCATTTCAGGTGAAAGTCCTCCAGCGTCTCTCTTGGTAAACCAGTCTTTTAATAGAACGTCATTAATTAGTGACGCTGACGTCTATTAAAATGATCAGAAGCACAAAACACTGAAGGTAAACAGTTTCCATCAGGGAGAACCGAGTGGCTCTGAAATCACTTTTTACACACAAGCAAAGTTTCAGTTTCAGATTTATTTACAACTTAGTTCCAAGTTTAAGTTGAATAAAAACTGGCTTTAAACTCAGGATCACAGATGAGCTCCTTTACTATGTTGATCTGTAGGCGTCTGTTCATAAACATAAACCAGCCCAAACTCATTTACTATAAAATGAACTGGTGTTTGTAGAAATTCAGAAAAAAGCCGCGTCAGTCTCGACTGCATATGTGGACATATTTCTATATTGAGCTCTATTTACACAAAGTTAGGTTAGTTCATCATTTATGTTGAACAGACTCTCCCAAAGTTTTACGCTGCTGCGCTGACGTTGAACCGCGTGCTGCACTGGGTCGGTATGACCAACAGGTCAAAACCAGCTCTAAACAAAGTGACCGCTGGGCCCTGATTGGTGCTCTGGCTTTGCGCTTCTTTCGTTTTGACATGTTACGTTTTTATACACACAGAAACCAAAAGGAACGACAGATTTCTCAAAATGTAGGAGGAAAAAGTCGGATATTAGACTCTGAAATGTAGTGGAGTGAAAGGAAAAAGACGCCCAGAACGGAGAAACTTCAGTACAGATACACCAAAAATACTAAAGTACAGAAACTAATTACATTTACTAAGTTACTCAGTTACTCAGATACTCAGTTACTCAGTGACTCAGTTACTGTCCATGACAGCACATGTGGAATATTAAAGGAAGGGAAAAGAAAGGAAAAGGAAAACGAAACGTTATATTAGTGAAGAATGGCGGGATTATTCCTCATAATAAACAGTATTCCTGTCCCATTTTTCTTTCACAGTGTACTGTTTCCCAATCTATTCGCTCTAAGTGATGATGCATGATGATTTTCAGGGTTGCCAGGTTTGTCGCTGGGTGCGTTTTTTTGGAGCTGCTTTTAAAATGTACTGGGGCTGCCAGGAAAGCTAGACTGTAGACAGGAGACATGAAAGTGGATCACTTTATGATTTATGATGAAGTTCAGTTGATGTGGACGACATATAGCTGCACTCTGTAGTTCTACAGTTACAGACTGTAGTCCATCTGTTTCTCTGATACTCTGTTACCCTGTTCTTCAGTGGTCAGGACCCCCATGGACCCTCACAGAGCAGGTACTATGTGGGTGGTGGGTCATTCTCAGCACTGCAGTAACACTGACGTGGTGGTGGTATGTTAGTGTGTGTTGTGCTGGTACGAGTGGATCAGACACAGCAGTG
Source organism: Pygocentrus nattereri (assembly GCF_015220715.1). NCBI lineage: Eukaryota > Metazoa > Chordata > Actinopteri > Characiformes > Serrasalmidae > Pygocentrus > Pygocentrus nattereri. The sequence continues at coordinate 46,855,459 of NC_051216.1, forward strand.
CTGCTGGAGTTTTTAAACACCTCAGAGTCGCTGCTGCACTGAGAAGCAAAAATATCCAGCCAACAGCGTCCTGTGGGCAGCGTCCTGTGGGCAGCGTCCTGTGGGCAGCGTCCTGTGGGCAGCATCCTGTGGGCAGCGTCCTGTGGGCAGCATCCTGTGACCACTGATGAAGGACTAGAGGATGACCAACACAAACTGTGCAGCAGCAGATGAGCTGTCGTCTCTGACTTTACATCTACAAGGTGGACCAACAAGGTAGTAGTGTCTAATAGAGTGGACAGTGAGTGGACACAGTGTTTAAAACCCTCAAAAAAGGTCTATCTATGCTGTTTGACTAACCAGTTGTTTAAAACTTATATTTACTTCGCTGTTCAATACGTTTCCGAAGCGAATGTATTAGGACGTTGGCGTATTCACCCCGACGAGCCCAGCAGTGCCGATCGACTGCATCTGAATCATGTTCATTGAAACAGCTTAATGTTGACCTCAGTGCGTCTGAAAGTGTAACACAAGGATGATGAACGGCGTCTTCATGAACTGAAACATCAGCCCGTTGAAGACGTTTACCGCGCGTCACCTTCGCTGACGCAAACGTCGCGTAGGCCGAGACGAGCGCGACCCCGCTGTGGTGAAACGAGAGTCGGACACGGTGGCACGAAATGAAATATGAACCGCCTGAGCCGGACCGATTAAGGGCCCCCGAAGGAATCCACCTTTTATCTGTTCCCCATAATTGCCATAATAATTGGCGGTCGTGCAACAGCTAGCGGAAACGGTGAGCGAGCGTTAACCAGAAGGCCTGTTACTCATAAAGTATGCATGAGGCAGACGGCTCCCTCTCCCTCTCCCACCGTCTCCCTGGTCAGCGAAGTGGAAAATGCACTCCTCTGGTTTTGCATTACCGCCACTACGCCCTGCATGCATAACACCAGGGATCTAATGCGCCGGACAGGCTGACGAAGTGGTTGGCAACACTATTACTGGCCCTATTACTGAACGTGGTCCTGGGAAAAGGACTGATGGTCAAACGCTGCATACATTAAGGCATTAAAACGTTTTGTTTACGTTATTCACCCCGAATCACCCACCGTATGATGCACGGCGGCGGCTGAGATTGCGTTTGGCCCCCGAGGTCAAGTGAATGCATCTCGTTTGATTTGAAACACAGAGGTGCTTCAGAGCGGCCCGGGTGTCCGAGTGAGTCTGGATGTGTGTTTTTTCCTCTCATCTCTCTTGAAAACCTCTTTCCGGACCCGAGGCTCACTGCAGCATCGTGATTGAAAACACCGCACAGTGAAACCGTCGTCAGGAAACGTCTCCGCGTTGTTGAAACATGTTCCCGTGTAGCCTTTCTCCACCGTTTCTTCTCACTCGGAGTGGAAATGCTATGGAAGCCCATTTCCGCCAGGAAGAGGGGAAAAATATCAACAACGGTTTATTTCTCTTTCTGTCTTTCTGGCAACGAATTGTAAAAATATTGACTTAGTATCTCAAAATAATGGCTTACTTCCCAAAATAATTTTCTTGAGAGTTGTTTTCTTAAAATATTGACTCCTTAAAATAATTTCAAGTTATTTTCACAAGATAATCTTCAAGTATTGACTTAGAAATATTGATATTGTCTCAAATTGATTAATTATTTCCCCAAAATATCTCAAAATGTTGACGTATTTTCTCAGAGTTTTGAGACACCATATCAAAACATTGAGGCATTCAATTAAAAAATGAGAAATTAATAAAATAATAATAATTAAGTTAAATAAGTGAATAATTTCATTAATAAAATAATCATTTTGGCATAATAGGTCGTTATTATAAGAAAATAAGTACTAATTTCATCACTACACTCTCAGGAAAAAGGGACTGAACTGTCCCTCAAGGCTCCATCTCAGTTCCTTCAGTCAGGGAACATAACTGAACCATAATCCACTGAAATGATCTGTTCTAAGCTGGACTGACTCCACTCACCCGCCTCGCCTCGCCTCCAGGCTTTTACTCTACTGCACTGTTTTAAAACATTCGGTTATGAAAAGGAACAAATACCAACTTTTCACCTGGAGGAACTGATTTAAGCTCCACCATCAGACCTTAGAACCCACTGTAGAACCTCTGAGGGAACATCTACACTGTCTGATGAATGAAAAACGTTCCTGTACAGAACGTTTCTGTTTTCTCAGTGTAGTAAGTTAAGTCAATATATTGAGAAAAAAAAGTGATTATGTCAACATAATCAATACTTTCAGGCAAGTCAATATTTAGAGTAAACAGTTTTAGGATATATTTAGAGAAACCAACACATTATTTTGAGATAATAAGTCAATATTTTGACATATTTGCCAGAACAGAGAAGAAGATCATAAATATCCTCTACAGAGTTTTTCTCCTCAATCTGGCAGGAATGGGATTCTATAGAACGCAGCCCAACTGAGTGAACTCCAAGACTTTTTTCCACTACATATATCTCTCCACAACAATTCCGCCTCCGACAGGAGAATGATGGAGCCGCAGTGGACCGGAAACGTGCCCCGTATGTCATATACCCAGCGAAGACGTCTCCGAGCCGAAAGGTTACTTTAATACATGTGCAGCCTGTGGAATCTTAACGCGCTGATCGTCGGAGCTTATGTTCTTACTGCAGATCCTCTTTAGCGTTCAGGAAAAGGCCAGATGACCCGAAATATCCTCCCAGTCTTTGTTACCCGACATTCAGAAGATTAACGAGTCGATGGAGGGTGGGGACAGGGGGACAGGGGGACGGGGAATATTTAGGAGACTTAGTGAGAGCCACACTAGGGTGTACTGGTGGGGAGGGACTATTAGAGGCCTTCAGTTCAGGACATAAAACGAAACCACGTTTTCTGTAATGCTTATTTCTGCTAGCGCCTCTATGGTATAGTATATACCATAGTATGCATGTTAACACTAAGTGAAGGTGGAGGTCTAAAGGAGGAACTTCTATTTTACTGGAGTAATATTTTACCTCCAAAAGACAGTTTGGCAAGGCTCTCGATTTACCGGTCGATCTACGTTCCCACCCTCACCTGTGGTCATGAGCTTTGGGTAATGACCGAAAGAATAAGATCGCGAATACAAGCGGCCGAAATGAGTTTCCTCCGCAGGGTGTCTGGACTCTCCCTTAGAGATGGGAGAGAAGTTTGGTCATCCGGGAGGGACTCGGAGTAGAGCCGCTGCTTCTTCACGTCGAGAGGAGCCAGCTGAGGTGGTTCGGGCATCTGGTTAGGATGCCTCCTGGACGCCTCCCTCGGGAGGTGTCACAGGCGAGTCCACCTGGGAGGAGACCCCGGGGAAGACCCAGGACACGCTGGCGCGACTATATCGCCCAGCTGGCCTGGGAGCGCCTCGGAATCCCCCCGGGGAGCTAGTGGAAGTGGCTGGGGAAAGGGAGGTCTGGGCCTCATTGCTTAGGATGCTGCCCCCGCGACCCGAACCCCGGAGAAGCAGAAGATAATGGATGGATGGATGGATGGATGGATGGATGGATGGAGTGATATTTTACCTTGGGTGTCTCTACTTTAACTCAGGTACATGGTTTGTGTACTTCGTCCACGACTGCTCTGTGTTGATTCTCAGGCCGAGGAATTAAGAAGCTTTTGAAAGAGAGCACTGGCCGGAATAGATGGTGTGTGTGAGTGTGTGAGGTTGTCTTCTGAAAGAGATTAAGGCCTTAAAAACGTTGACACCCACACAGGTGTGCAGGCAGCAGCCAAGCACTTACAGCTAATCTAACGCGCACCTGTAGCAATCGGCCGCGGTCGGCTCCGTTCAGCGTCAGCGCCGCCGACCCGCTCTCTGCTGGAACTCGCGATCAATATTCATCTGCCTTACAGCTTAATTCACACCCAGCATGCCAAGGACACCTTAACCAGCCCAGATCAGGTCCCAGCCGGTTCCCAGAGACGGCAGCTGAAACATCAACCAGAAAGACTCAGCATTAATTCAGCACGAACTCACGTGACCCCAAATAAAAAAAGGCCTGCATAGGACCCCCCCCCTCCCCAAACCCTTCCACTGGGAGTCTCTCGCAAGATGACAGATGGCGAAATTGGAACTGACAGGTGAGTAATGGTCAGTATAATTTGTTTGTCCCTCCTGACCCCCTCCCCCTTTCCCTGACAACCTCCATTAATTTGGTCCCACCGAACAGACAATGAGAGAAGGAAGCAGACGAAAACACAACCGTCCTGACAGATTCACTCGAGCCTTTGTTTAAAACTATGTATTAGCAGCAGTAGAAATGGGCCAGAATGCAACAGAACCCTGTTCTATTTGCATATACCAGGGCTGGACCACTTGAGACGGGGCTGCTGGTTTAACCCCTTAAGTTACTATAAATATAAACTTGATGTGACATTTATGGTTTGTCTGAGTGTCCTTGAGCTTACAGGTGTGAATTTATTCATTAGGTCACAGTAACTGGCCCAAAACGCTGCCAGCACACTGGGAATTCCCTCGATTCTCCCAGGTACCCACTTCCGCTTTGACACAGCATCATCAGCCTAACACGCTTGGTGGGCACTCTTGAGCTGGCTAGCATCATGTTGAGTTATGGGGAGAAGGAGGACCATCCTACCCACCCAGAGAACATATTAGGTAGGTAGTATTAGCAGTAGTAGAACTGGGCCAGAACGCAACAGAACCCTGTTCTCTGAAATCTGGGTAGCTGTTTTAATAGAGAAAACGCATATAGTGTCTGTTGAACGCACCTGATGTTCAGCCTACAGCCCACAGACCACGGAAGTCGTGTAATCATTCTGTAGATGACGCCAGGCTCTTATGCCCATATAAGGAAATCCAGGTCCAGGTGGAATTTGTCTTTGACAAAAATGAACGAACTTTTCCAAAAATGCCTCTGTTGCACAAAAGCGATCCAAAGCTGATCCATTTTATTCTATAACCATTCTTCTCTTGAACATCACTGGATCCTCGGAATCACGAGTTCATCAGAGTCCAAATGGGAATACTGCTACATGCACTGAATTGACGTCATTAGACTGCAGCACGCTTTCCCATGTGGTAGCCCTACAAGCTGACCTGCACCCAGGCTACACTGCTCAGCATGACCAGACTGAAAGTGGTTCTCACCTCTTTAACGATCTTGAAGAAACAAACCAAACCCAAAGTGATACTACCACCATCATGTTTCTTACTGAGCACGCACATATGATTAGTACATTAGTATTATTAGTTTTATTAGTATTATTAAGGTATCCTTACCCTTATAAGGAATAAGGATACATTAGAGCAGTTGCACATGATCCTAAGATGTCCAATGCCAAGCTAAGATCACCATGTGTGGGCTAGAGGGGTATAAGGTATAAAGCCCCCAGCACTGGGCTGTGGAGCAGTGTAACTACGTTCTCTGTAGTGATGGAGCTCCATCCAGTACCTTAGGGATGAGTTAATGATCCAGAACTGACCATCCAACATCAGTACCCAACCTCACTAATACTCAATCAAATCCTCACAGCAATGTTCCTACACCTAGTGTAAACCTTCCCAGAAGAGTATCGGCTGTTAATGCACAACGCCCTGTAATGTAGACGTAAAGGCTAAAGACCCCTGTGTAATATCTCTGAGAGTTACGGCAGCGTTTTACCCTGTACGATATCATCATGTACTGTGGTAATAATGTTCCTTGTGTGGTATCTCCGAAGAAGACTGAAGTAGTGTCTTAAGCCGTGCGCCACCTCTGAGGATTGCTTTTATCCCGCAGGATATTTCCGTGGTGTATGAGGGCCTGGAATCCGCAGAGATTTAGAGCTGGAGGGGCTTATCTGGAGAGTCCAGTGGGGTCCTTCTTTAGTGTTTCTAGCTCAGTTAAGACCACTTAAAGACCTGGTAGAGATGCCCTATACTGTGTTAGACCATGAGAGCAATCATGGAAAGAACAGCAAAATATTTCAGACTTCTTTTTAAGTATGTAACAGGCACTGGAGTGGATATCTCCATAAGTGTTGATTGCACCCTGGAACTGAAAAGACGTGTTAATGGGAAGCCACAGGAGTTTCCGTGCGAGAGCAGAGCTGGTCATCCACAGAACCAACATATCGTCGCTGATCAAGTATCTCCAAAATAGTACGTTTAGAGGGCAACTTTCAACGTAAGTTAAGATAAAGTGTTTTATTCAAAGCAATTTCTATTTGTCCCATCATCAGGAAATTTTCACACAATGTAAAGGACTCTTGTTGTGCTCAAATGACGTGGAACAGCAAAAATCGAGAAAAAAATTAGAGACGCTTTTCTTTGGACAGCAACCATACGAGCTGTGTCCCAATTCAGGGGCTTCGCCTTCAGAGGCAGCATTCGAAGGCCGATTGCGTCAAAGCAGCACGACTAGGCTGTCCCATTTCGAGGGTTCCTTCATATGCGGCTTTCTTTTCCATGGCAACATGAGATCCAGTGGGTGGGTCCTTCACCAGCCAACATATCTCGAGGTTCACTGTGTGCCGACAAGGATTCGGCGCCAACAGAGCAGCGAACGGCGACTAAGGAGACACTTTAAATGTGAGTATTGGGTTTAGACGAGTCGAGTCGAGTAGCTGGCAAAACAAATGTCAAGAAAAAGCCAATAAATGTGGTCTGAAGCGAAACTTACACTGACGGTTCGTTTTGTTTTAAGGAGCCGACAGAGAGAAGCATCTCCAGCTCTAATAAAGCCAAAAATAAAAAAACTAAAATCAAAGTTTCTCCGTCTATAAAAGAACTTGACATCCTTTGAAGGATGCTGCCCCTGAATTGGGACACAGCTACGGTGTGTTTTGGGTGCTGGTATGCTGGTCAGCAGCAATGGAAGTTATTATGCTGGTCATCAACAAAACCAGCATATGCTGCATTTTGCATGCTGGTATGCTGGTCAACCAGCATGACCATGTTGGATGACCAGCATACTAACAATAAACCTGTATAAACCAGCATAAACCAGCTTAGAGCAGCATGGTATGGGTCACGTCAGTATCACGTGAGAGCTCATCACCCACCACCCAAATAATACCTGCTCTGTGAGGGTCCATGGGGGTCCCTGGGTCAAACAGTCTCTGCAATGAACTCTGTCCAGGCACTTTCCTACTCCTCCACTGTTACCAGAGTTGTGAATATGTACACATATATATATATACCTATCACTGCTGTCGGAACAAAAACCTCGTATCTCCAAAATTGTAACTTTACAGGAGAAGGAAAAAACCTACTTTCCTTTTAATGTAAGTCAATGGAACCAGACGTCTTTCCAAGTCATTTTGGGCCGTTTCTTTTGGGCCTTTCATCATGAAATTTACACACGATATAAAGAGCAACAGGCATCAAAAAACTGAGAGACAGCAAAAATGGAGATACAATATATACAATTTATATATATATATATATATATATATACATATATATATATATATATATATATATATATATATATATATATATATATATATATATATACGTGTGTGTGTGTGTGTGTGTGTGTGTGTTCTGTGGTGTTTTAGAGAATGCTGTCTTATTTTAATTCAGCCGTTTAGGTCCCATCCATGACATTTTCATCCATTAAGAGTGCTTTTTTTTTTTTAAACAGCAATCCAGTCCTCTTTATCAATTTTTGAGGTTTCATTATGCTACCTAAGCATGTATCCATAGCAACATGTTGCTTCTCTCCAGCTGAATGGAATCCTTTGAGTGAAATAGGATGGGAAGAAAAAAAATCAATTCAGCCCATAAATGCCATGCAGGCTAAGCATCTGATTGAATTGCGCTGAATCCCTGTCGAGCCATACATTTGCAGGCTGAGCATGTGATTGAATTGTGTTGAAGCTCTGTAAGGCTGTGCATTGTTGTGATGCTGAATGAAATATGCGTGCATGTAGAGAAGAGCCACACAATATGGACAGAAACGCTACTGTGATTATATTGCTACGCACTGCGACTGTGAGCTACAGTACACTGAAAATGTGTTTAAAGACTTGATCTTTGATCCTTGATAAAGACTTGATAAATGATTTGCGTTTGTTGAACCGTGAGAACAGGACAAGTCAGCATTATATCACAACAGCAAAGAGCCGCACTGAAGCAGCGGAATTTGTACTAATCTGAGGTGTATTTACCCAAGACATTGGAAAAACAGCTGAAGCAGCATAAACTGACCTGTATGGAATGGGTTTCCATCACCAATCCCAGTGCCAAGCGTCAGATGGAGTGGAGTAAAGCGTCACCACTGGACTCTGGAGAATTGGAGACGTATTCTCTGGAGTGACGAATCAGCTTCTCCATCTGTCAGTCTGATGGACCAGTCTGGGTTTGGCGAATGCCAGGAGAACATTACCTGCCTGACTGCACTGTGCCAGCTGCAAAGTTTGGTGGAGGAGGGATAATGATATGGGGCTGTTTTTTAGGGCTTGACCGAGAAACGTTGAGTTCCAGTGAAGGGAATCTTAATGCTTCAGGAGAACCAAGTCATTTTGAACAATTGTACACTTCCAACTTTGTGGGAACAGTTTGGGAAAGAACCTTTCCTGTTCCAGCATGACTGAGCCCCAGTGACCAAAACAGCTCCATGAAGGCCTGACTGGGTGAGTTTGGTGAGGAAGAGCTTGACTGGCCTCAACCCCATCCAACACCTTTGGGAGCCAGGTCTCCTCGTCCAACATCAGTGTCTCCATATTAGTGCCTATGGATTTAGAATGGGATTCATAAAAGCTCCTGTAGGTGTAATGTGTAGGTGTCCCAATACTTTTGTCTACATAGTGTATGTATGCTGAAAAATAGGGGTTTGAACCTACTTGGGCGATAAAGCTGCCTTTGGGAAACCTCTACACTCTATTTGGTGTCCAGTTGTCTGTGCACAGATGAGGCCTGCTAATGACTCTAAAGTTGGACCTGGGGTTACTTGGAAGGCGATAAGCAGAGAACGCTAAACCAATCATAGGTCATTCTGAGCACCACAGGAACACTGACGTGGTGGTGGTGTGTTAGTGTGTGTTGTGCTGGTCTGAGTGGATCAGACACAGCAGCGCTGCTGGAGTTTTTAAACACCTCAGTGTCGCTGCTGGACTGAGAATCGTCCACCAACCAAAAATATCCAGCCAACAGCGTCCTGTGACCACTGATGAAGGACTAGAGGATGACCAACACAAACTGTGCAGCAGCAGATGAGCTGTCGTCTCTGACTTTACACCTACAAGGTGGACCGACAAGGTAGGAGTGTCTAATAGAGTGGACAGTGAGTGGACACAGTGTTTAAAGCAGCACTAACACACCACCACCACGTCAGTGTTACTGCAGTGCTGAGAATGACCCACCACCCAAACAGTACCTGCTCTGTGGGGGTCCATGGGGGTCCTGACCACTGAAGAACAGGGTAACAGAGTATCAGAGAAACAGATGGACTACAGTCTGTAACTGTAGAACTACAGAGTGCAGCTATACAGTAAGTGGAGCTGATAAAGTGGACAGTGAGTGTGGAAACGAGGAGGTGGTCATGATGTTACGCATGTTCTCCGTCTCCACGCCCTCTCTTTGTTAAGGCTTGTTCCATTCGGTCTTTCTAAGCCACTTATTTTTCCTACTGTTCATTAACGATCTGGTGGCGTCTGGCCTCTAACATTCTTTACGGTACTGCTAAGCATGTGAATAAGACCGGCTCTATTCATATTAAAGTGCATTTGTGGTCACGAGTGACCACAATCCACACATTACTTAAACAATTAAGACCTGAATTAACCTGCTGACCGCACCTCGCATACTGATGATGGGCATGTGTGCGTTGCCATTTAGCTGATGTGGCCGTTGCCGGAATACTAAACATGGCTTTGCCCTTAATGTGGCTAATCTGACGGATCTCTTTATGCCCTTCAATATTTGAGTCTACTAATTTCCCCCAAATGTTTTTCCCACCGGCAATGACTCAGACGAGCAAGAGAGTAGTAAACCACTTAAACCTGCGTCCTGCTTCAGCCCATTCCACTCACACGCACTCACGGAGGATTTTAATTCTGTATTTAGAGATTCAGTGACACTTTAATAAAACACGGTTCACCAATTTCGGTCAGACGATCGGGCACTTTCTGTGAATAGAGGCCTCATCATTTGAAAAATGTCCTTTTTTCTTTGGTTATATTTGACAAAGTATTAATCACAGCAGGTGCTTAAGTTTCAAGTGTTATTTCCCCAACTCAGGCTGTCAAATCAGAGACTGTATGGGCTGCTTTTGCAACCCTGTTACCAGATTTCAGGGAGACGTAAGGTATAAATGGCATTTAAAAGCCTGACACACACACACACACACACACATACACACACACATCTTCTAAGCTTCACATGCTTCTCCATCTGGGTCGCTGGAGCCTATTCCCTGGACATGTCGCCAGTCCATCACAGGGCAGACAGTCACAGTCACTCACACCCAGGGGTAATTTAGCATGTCCAGTTGGCCTGACTGCATGTCTTTGGACTGTGGGGGGAAACCGGAGAACCCGGAGGAACCTCACGCAGACACGGGGAGAGCATGCAGACTCCACACAGAGAGGACCCCGGTCAAGTATACAACATGGTGCAGAAGGGAAAGATGAAAAATAGTTTTTAATTAAAATGCTTTTATTAAAGTCTTTCTTTTATTTAGATTTTAAAAGACTGAAGGTTAAATGGGCCACAGGGCTGTGAATTTAGCCTAAATTAAGCTCCATTCAGGAGGGGTATCATATAGTTTACATACATAAAAATATGAAAAGAAAAAAAAAAATTATATATATATATTTATACACAGCACTGTGTGAAAGTTTTAGGCATCCAAGCAAATTTTTAAACAATGGACCTCAGCAGTGAGTTTATCACAATAAAGATTAGAATAAAGTCGTATTCATAATTCAGATAAACAGAAAAACTATAAACAGTAAGAAGAATTTCTCAGGTCCATATTTTTCCTGGACACCTTCACAGCCGCCACAGAGACTCGTTAATATCATCAATGACATCATGAGCTCAATTTACTGAAGAAGCTTGGAGATGGGTAAACAAACACATTAACATCCAGAACATCACCATATATATATATATATATATATATATATATATATATATATATATATATATATATAAAATCATTATTACTATTCTATAAATTTTGTTTATTCAAATATTAACACTTTTCTCAGCCAATAAACACAAACTACACAAATAAATAAGTTCTGAAAATGTGTCTTGGGTGCCAAGACTTTTGCACAGTACTGTGTGTATATATATATATATTTTTTTTTTTTTCTAACACTACTTTGATTTTGAGCGTAAACTGAGATACTAGAGTAAGAGAATCGTCTGATCGTTGCTCTGCGGAAAACAAGATGATGCAACTTAAACCAAATAACATTGTAATTATGGCGCTGCTGGAAGATTTGATTGAACATATTTATATAAACACAAGCGTCGAGACTGTTCTCTGTACCCAAGTGACGGACTGAAGCTCGTCTCTTTACACAGCACTTAAATGAGCACTTTATTAAAAGCTGCACTTATATATTATATTTTATTGTATTGCACAGTCTACTGTAGTTTACTGTATTGTTTTGTATTGCAGGGCTCAGAGTTCTGAGTTCAGCTCTGCTCCTTTTCTCTCTGTATCAGTGACTGTGTCTCTATCAGTATCTGAGCTCAGGACCGTCTTCCTCTCTAACCTACTGGTAACGAGCAGAGAGACTTTCTCTAGACAGACGAAGCTCTTCCTGTAAGTCGCTGTAGATTAGAGCGTCTGCTCAACGCTGGAAATGTAAATATATTTCATAAAGAAGTTCAGTGCCAGTGAGGCGGGACACCCCAAAGTCACGGCACTAAAGGGCAGACATGTCATGTGATTTTGTCATCGTTGTTTTTCAGTTGAGATACAGATCCCCACATGTTCCGAAATAAAACCATCAGTCACGATGGCTTTTAAAAAAGGAAGTGGGACATAAACTGAACGCTATTCATGGAAAGTGTCATCTACTGCACAATAACCCAGTTTCTGTGATATAGATTGTCGGTGGAGCGGCTTCAGGGCCAGGAGGCCACCTGCTGTACTCCGTTTCCAGTAGTTTCTAATGAGGTAAAGCAATATTTTCTTATTTTTCCCCCCAATCAGTCAGTGGTCAATCAGCCAGGCCAATCTTAGTTCTGCGCTGGACCTACGGAGCTGATGTAATGAAGCCTCAGGGCTGCCAATGAGCAAAGCGCTAACTACAGTCCTGAGTCCTCACACATTTGCCGCAAACCGTGTGGTGGTCTTCAGAATCTCTAATAGACTGAATTACGTGGTTTCTGACACTGTTTGACTCAGTTTTCTATAAAACATGGGAAAAAACTCCAAGACGGCTGCTGCTGCTTTTAGCTGTGATACTTTTTTAATCCTGCAAACGTGAAATTCCACCTCCGCATTTAACCCATCCGTGAAGTGGAACACCACATACACACTAGTGGACACACACACTAGGGGGCAGTGAGCACACTTGCCCGGAGCGGTGGGCAGCCCTATCCACGGCGCCCGGGGGGCAGTTGGGGGTTAGGTGTCTTGCTCAAGGACACCTCAGTCATGGACTGTCGGCGCTGGGGATCGAACCGGCGACCTTCTGGTCACAGGGCCAGTTCTCTAATCTCCAGCCAACGACTGCCCCTAGCAGCCTTTAGTCCATGTATCTAGTACGTCAGACCCTCAGGAACCACAGAAGAGATTATTTAACGACGTCACACAGGCAAGTACGGGATGAGCCATGCGGTTAGGGGGTTAAGCCTTAATTACTTGGTAGCTACATTAGCCTCGTAGCTCCGGTGCAAAACCAAAGAAGCAAACTTCAGACGCCAAACACGTCGTGGCTGATCAACTACACGTTGATTTCAAGGCAGTCTTGGACTGGACTTCAGTCACAGCTGCATTAAAATCAATCTGATATTCATACAGCAGCTGTAGCGGAGATACGGAGACACTGGGAGCCAATCTTCATGCTTGACATTTCCATTAGCCTGTCTGTCAGCTGCTAACTGGTTCTGTTCTCCAGAGAGAAGCTACATTAGGTGCGTTTTGCCTGAAATGACGCATGTGGATCCCAAACCAGCGCCGCTGAAGCGCTCTAGATAGCACACTGGAGCTCTGGAGAAGCTAGAGAACGTCTTATAATCCTGTCTGGGCTGTTGAGATCAAACTGTAGGTCAATCTAAGAAGCTTAGGGTCAGCATTAGGGTCATGAATCAGCATTATTAATCACATAAAACCAATTTAATCACTAATAAATGCATAAAATGATTGTAATACGATGCTGGTCCTCCATATCTTTAAGCGTCAGGCGATTAGAGTGATAAACAGAGCTGGGAAAGACGTGTATAACATCTGAAAAAATGAAGTTGATCATCCAGAATGAAGTTATAATGAATCGGGAATGAAGGAAAATTACGCAGCCCTGCTGGTGACTGACGTGAATAAAAATAACGCGAGGTCACACCGTGTTAATGGGTAGGAACAAGATCCTAATGCGTGGCCGCGACTTAGTAAAGCTTGGGAATGCGATTAGCCATATTGAGATGTGGTCAAGGCATAATTATCTCATTCCCACGCCTTAGTAAGGCATGATCACACATTAGGATCTCATTTCCACACCTAAGGCGTGATGTATTTAATACGTGGCCATGACTTGCTAAAGTAATCCTAACGTGTAATCCTAACGTGTGGTCATGACTTAGTAAGTCATGGCCACACAATATCTTTATTCTTCTCATTCTCAGCACTGCAGTAACACTGATGTGGTGGTGGTGTGTTAGTGTGTGTTGTGCTGGTGTGAGTGGATCAGACACAGCAGTGCTGCTGGAGTTTTTAAACACTGTGTCCACTCACTGTCCACTCTATTAGACACTCCTATCTTGTCGGTCCACCTTGTAGATGTAAAGTCAGAGACGACAGCTCATCTGCTGCTGCACAGTTTGTGTTGGTCGTCCTCTAGTCCTTCATCAGTGGTCACAGGACGCTGCCCACAGGACGCTGACCACAGGACGCTGCCCACAGGACGCTGCCCACAGGATGCTGTTGGCTGGATATTTTTGGTTCTCAGTCCAGCAGTGACACTGAGGTGTTTAAAAACTCCAGCAGCACTGCTGTGTCTGATCCACTCAGACCAGCACAACACACACTAACACACCACCACCACCACGTCAGAGTTACTGCAGTGCTGAGAATGACCCACCACCCAAATAGTACCTGCACTGTGAGGGTCCATGGGGGTCCTGACCACTGAAGAACAGGGTAACAGAGTATCAGAGAAACAGATGGACTACAGTCTGTAACTGTAGAACTACAGAGTGCAGCTATACAGTAAGTGGAGCTGATAAAGTGGACAGTGAGCGTAGAAACATGGAGTTGGTCAGAATGTCCTGCCTGACCGGTGTATCAGTCTTACAGTGACTCCAGAATACAACAAGCATGACGATCCAATCCAAATAAACTAAAGATTACGGTCAGGTCCCAGAAATCATTAAGCTTTCTCAGAAGGCCTAGAAAGGTCTGAGGGTTCCTCACTACTCCATCAGCCTGAGGCTCAAACATGACCAACCTGCCATCTCCTAGCCGTCACCTCCAACTGCTTTCCATTAGAATGTGCAGCGCTGAAACAGTACAGAAGCCTTTTCGTGGAAAAAAGCAGGCCATAAATAACTTGAGCTGGGCCTGAGGAGTCTCCCCGACAAGAGAACACATGGAAGATGAAGCGAGAGAAGCTCTGACACACCAGGCCTCGGGTGAGGAGCACTGACATTTTACAGCCACGGCAGCCCGAGAGAGGCTAACCTCACTGTGACGATGAAGAGCAGCCTTAATGATGCGCTGTGGATGTTCATGAACGCGCCTTAAATTCTGAATTAAGTCGAAATTTCAAAATATTCACTTTATCAGGAACCCCTCTCTTGTAGCTCCACCTCACTGGTGTACAGTCAGAGACTGCAGCTCATCCGATCGATGCCCAGTTTGCGTGAACCTCTAGCCCTTCATCCGTGGTGAGCGAGGGCGAGGAGGCTGCAGGACCTCAAGATTTCAGGACTGTTTAATAGCAACTGCAAAAAATGTCAAATAATTTGAGCTATTTTTTGGCTGTTTTTGGTTGGAGGTTGCATGCGGCTCTTCTATTTACAATTATATATATTTATTTTTGTTACGTTTGTATACGTTGGCATATTTTCCGCGCTGGAAGAAGCCAAAGTCTGTTGCCACGGTGATGCTACACACCGCCCCTCCCCCTGCATGGAGAACGTCGCAGCAGAACCACGTGCTGAGCCAGGCTACTAGCCATCCAACCACTGAAACATGGCAGCGTCAGGGAAATGTGAAGCCAAAGGAAAACATGAAGATGAGCACAGAACCTTCTTACCAGAGTGGCAGGAGACGTATTGTTTTATTGAGCGGAAAGGGAAGCCGCTCTGTTGGACATGCCAAACGTCGTTATCCAATTTTAAAGCTTCTAGTCTTCAGCGCCACTTCACCTCACTGCACGCCAACGTGGTGGACATGCTTCACCACTTGGACAGCCTGAACCTTGATCTCCAGGGGGAATTAAAGATGCTCCCTGATCTAGTGCGGTCAGTATTTGCATTAGTCAACAAACTCAAGCTGTTTAAAACTCGTCTTAAAGGGAACTAACACATTTCCAGTCTGTGTCAAACGCAAGTGCCCAAGCAGCTCAGGTCCTAAAACGGAGAACTGCACACCATGCAGCACTTCTTGAAAGCCTGCAGCAGAACTTTAGGACAGGTTCCATGATCTACAGCTCAAAAGGCCACAAATTACATTCCTTGTTAACCCTTTTGCTGCTGATTCAGACGGTTTGAAAGCCCCGTTGGTGACAGATGAAGCTACGTCTCAAATGGAGATGATTGAACTCCTTGAAGATCACAGACTCAGGTCTGCTCTGAGTGAGGGAACCCTGGAATTTTGGAAAATCGTGCCTGTGGAGAGGTATCCCAATGTAAAACAAGCTGCACTGAAGCTCCTGTCAATGTTCAGCTCAACCCGTGTCTGTGAATCAGTATTTTCCACCCTGAAACATGTGACATCAAAGTATCGCTCTGTTCTTACTGATCCACATGAAAGAACCGCTTTGAGTAGCACCGACTGAATACAAGCCAGATTTGAAATGGATTGTGGAAAACAAAAAGTCCCACTAAACTCTTCTACATGACAGGCAGGAAAATGGGTTTAAAAGCTATAAATGTTTGTGTAAACATAGCCTGTGGCTCCGAGCAGTAAAGAGCATTTTGTTCTGGCTCTTGGTGGCTGAAAGGTTGGCCACCCCTGGTTTAAGTCAACACAGCATTTTCATTGCGGCCACCTACACCGCTTCTCTTGCTGTTGGCCACTTTGGGGGTGTGTCACTAAAGCTCATGCCGATGGAGATGCAAGGAGGAAAAGTACACAAGATGGCCAAAAGTATGTGGACACCCCTCCTGGTTACTGAGTCATGCAATCTCCATCCACAAACACTGGCAGTAGAATGGGTAGAGCTCAGTGGCTTCAAACAAGGCACCGTCATAGGACGCCACCTTTTCCACAAATCAGTTTGTGAAATAGAAGCATCTAGGAGCTACAGCAGCTCAACCACGAAGTGGTAGCCTATCCTCTACTGCATCACTCACTACAGAGCTTCAAACTGCCTCTGGAAGCAACATCAGCACAAAGACAGTGTGTTGGCAGCTTCAGTAAATGGGTTACCACGGCCAAACATAAGCCCACATAAGCCTAGCTCTGCTATATGCAATGCCAAGCATCAGCTGGAGTGGTGTAAAGCTCGTCGCCACTGGACTCAAAGTGTACATGAATCATGCTTCACTATCTGGCAGTCGCATGGATGACTATGGGTTTGGTGGATGTCAGGAGAGCGCTACCTACTGGAATGCATAGTGCCAACAGTAAAGTTTGGTGGAGGAGGGATGATGAGCTGGGCTGTTTTTCAGGGTTTGGGCTCTCACTTCCAGTGAAGGGTGATGTTTAAGCAAACACATTTTACACAATAATCTGCTTCCGGCTTTGAGGCAGCAGCTTGGGGAAAGCGCCTTTCCTGTTCCAGCATGACTCCATATTAATACAGCTGATTATGGAATTGGACATCCAGCGTTCTGACACAGGTGCAACGGTCAGGTGTCCATATACTTCAGGCCATGTAGTGTAAGACAGTGTTCATCTGTCACAATGGGCACAAATATGAAATAAACATTCATAAAAATGAAATAAACATATTTATTCTAGCACGCGTACTCCCGGAGCACCTGAGCAGATGCTGGAGGAAGCAATTACTATTCATACGGCAACACCTACTGCTGCGCTCTTCCTGATAGGATGAAAAACAGAAGCAGTTGCGGGGTGTCAGGTGGTCTTTAGGGAGCGACACTCTCCATCTGCGCTTTTATTCTGGAGGGTCTGTAACTGCAGTCTAATGACTCCCTCTCTCCGCCTGATTGTGCGCTATTGTTTGCGTGTTACAAGGGGGGCGGGTAATTAATTGTGCCGATGCTGTATTAATGGGGATCCGCTCTGAGAAGCGCCTATTATTAGTGCTTAAATAAAAAGCCACTTGTGGCTTCTTGGCTCCCGTTGAGGGAATTGGCTGCATTGTTGGATTTCTCCGAAACACTGCATCTGAAAAAGGGCTACACCACTGCGTTCATAACAGGGTCCAAGTAAATATGCTGCTGTAGATCTCGTCATAAATGCCTGTTCAAAAATGTGTAATACATGAAAGTTTTCTTTGTTTGCAGCGGCTCAACACAATACAGGGAAATTAATTTTTCAACAAAGTGCATTATTGAGTGCTTGAGATGCAAACAGAGTGATTCAGAGTGATTTGGTGTAAAGACATCTGAACCATTTCACACAAACCGTTTGCTCTTAATAATCCGATAACTGCAGAAAATCAGATTTTATCAGTAATCAGATGAACACATTTACATGCTCTTAGTAATCCGATAACTGCAGAAAATCAGATTTTGTCAGTAATCAGATCGACACGTTTACATGCTCTTAATAATCCGATAACTGCAGAAAATCAGATTTTGTCAGTAATCAGATCGACACGTTTACATGCTCTTAATAATCCGATAACTGCAGAAAATCAGATTTTGTCAGTAATCAGATCGACACGTTTACATGCACTTAATAATCCGATAACTGCAGAAATTCAGATTTTATCAGTAATCAGATCAACACGTTTACATGCTCTTAATAATCCGATAACTGCAGAAAATCAGATTTTGTCAGTAATCAGATCGACACGTTTACATGCTCTTAATAATCCGATAACTGCAGAAAATCAGATTTTGTCAGTAATCAGATCAACACGTTTACATGCTCTTAATAATCCGATAACTGCAGAAAATCAGATTTTATCAGTAATCAGATCAACACGTTTACATGCACTTAATAATCCGATAACTGCAGAAAATCAGATTTTATCAGTAATCAGATCGACACGTTTACATGCTCTTAATAATCCGATAACTGCAGAAAATCAGATTTTGTCAGTAATCAGATCAACACGTTTACATGCTCTTAATAATCCGATAACTGCAGAAAATCAGATTTTATCAGTAATCAGATCGACACGTTTACATGCTCTTAATAATCCGATAACTGCAGAAAATCAGATTTTATCAGTAATCAGATCGACACGTTTAGTTGCTCTTGAGTAATCAGATAGTGGGGAAACTCTGCATCTACATGAGTCAGACAGTAATCAGATTTCTGCTTTACAACAAGCCTAAATCCTTTATTTCCTCGAGAATGCATTTAGTTTTAGTGTCGTGCCGAAGTGATTTAGACCTTACTCAAATCTAAGAAATCAGATTGTGCCGTTTACACGACCATTCGAAAAATTCCTCTTTAAACTCTTCAGACGTCTGGTTCCCATCACCACTACTGTGAACAGCTCTGATGCTGTAAGTTTCTCTAGAACTGAGCGTTTCACACTAAACCGCTCTGAATGACTCTGTTTACATCTTACACAGAGACTTCATTTCAGGTTGTTGTGTTATTTCATCGCTTACTGTTACATCAAACACTTGTTATCATCCATCACCAGCTTCTGGGTCATTTTTAGATGTTTCCGCAGGCAGAGCCTGTCAAAACATTACCCGCGCGATCAGACTAATGCAAACCTACACGCCGCACGTCAGGGTCAACAGTCTAATATAGAAACGTGGGTAAAGTTGACAGACCGCCACCGCTCGTAGGAACTTCTCTGCTCAGATGTTGCATTTGTCCCCGCTGGGCAGCAGAGAGAATGAAATATCGCATGTTTTTAGGTCCTTTCGGCTCTCGGATCAAGCAATAAATAACCCATCAGGCTCCGTTAAAGAAACATAGACATTTTTATTGCAAGTACTGGATGCTTTGACATAAAGAATGAAGTTTCACAGTTTAACACATATGCAATATTTTGGTATTTTGACCAGTTACTCTCGCAAACATCACCCCAAAATCCTCATAAATGGGACGGGACGATGCATAACAACCAAAATAAAACATTCAGTAAATTTTCTACTGCATTCTGTGACCAAAACTGTCAGAATGACGAAACCGCGGGCCGAGCTAGCTTGACGTTTTATGTTCTGAAGTCAAAGCTTCATCGTGAATCTCACCTCCGATAACTTTGGCCAAAGACTCAAACCAGTCACACAGGGAATAACGTTTTAAAAGGAATATTCAACAGCGACGTACTGCGCCAAAGTCAGACAGCCTTCCCTTAAATTCCATTCAAAACAGCTTTAATGTAAAAGTTCATTCAAATGAGTTCTAAAACAATCCACCTGCGTCAGGAAGGAGAAAGTCAAAGGAAAATAAGTGGAGTTTTCCAAAACAACAGACCAAAAAAGTTCTTCAATGTTTTTTTTTAATTTAAGAATACGGTTCTCTATAGAACCACGAGCACTCATTGTGCTGCAAATGGCTCTATACAGAACCAAGGTTTGACATCATAGCCACAGAGGAACCCTTCAAAAAGATTCATCTACAGCCCATTGAGTTTTCATTGTTCTATATAGATCCATTTTGAAAAGGGTTCTATACAACACTCAAAAGGGTTCTCCTATGTAACAAGCTTGACATCATAACAACAGAAGAGCCCTTTTTAAAAAGGTTCTATACAGAACCATCTACAGCACAACGTGTGTTCAGGGCTTTCTATAGAACCCTTCTGAAAAGCTGCTCACCAACATCTTGTTTGAATTTTCCCGTTCCACCTTAAACTGTCCAGCAGTTAGAGCTGTTGTTAGGCATTATAATAATATATGTGGAAGATTTAAGGTAAAACGGCAAAATTCGAAATAGAAGCCAAGTTCAGCCTCGTGAAGATGTGCCTCGACTCTTTTATGTCCCTTTACAGCGTTCTTGAGTAGAAGCACGTCTTTAGGACGAGGTACCTGCTTATATCTGCTGCCTCGGTAGCAGGTAAGCCTTCTGTTTAAGCTGAAAAGTCAGTCCTCTACGTAACAGAAGATCAGGGGCCAGCAATGCGGCTCTGTTACTGCCCTGTCGTGGCTCCACAGCTGAATCAGATCAGCAGGTAATAATAAAATAATCCTCCTCTACAGTAAAATAAAGCTCTGCTGATCCTTCAACACAGTTTAACAGTAAATGGTCTTAAACGCTGGAGTTAATGTAGAACTGCTGATTCACCCTTTAACCCTGAAGATCAGCGCAGACGGCTGGTCACCATAGCAACACAGACGACAGTCTCGCCCAGCTAGTAGCTACGAAACGGCAAAGAGAGAGATTTAAGACGGACATCGATAATCTGTGGCTTCCTGATTCGTTTAATCTGCAGCGAGAAACACTAAAAAGTCGTGAAGCTGAAGTCGCTTCTCATTCGCCAGCTTCTAATGTGAATTATCCCGTTCCACCTTAAATGGTACAGCAGTTACATTCTGGCATTTCAGGCACCATTTAAGGTGGAACGGGGAAATTCGAACAAGAAGCTGGCGAATGAGAAGCGACTTCAGCCTCACAAAAAGTCGAACGTTGAGAGACATTTTACAAGAATCTGTTAAAGTTTTGAGGGAAAGTTTCCTGCTGGAGATGCGAGAAAAGCAGCTATAGCTGAGCTGAAGCTTAAAGTCTGTGTTTACATTTATATTCTATTTTTTCAGCCTGTACTCGCACATCGGCTCCCAAGGTGGTTTGATTTTTGTTGAAAGGACAAAACGGCTTTTTACATTGATGCCTGATTTAGATCAGCATATGAAGAGGAAGAGGGCAACCAGCAGCAAGATGGATGGATACAATCAGAGGAATCATGAAGCAGCCACTCAGAAGACAGGATGTTCTGGAAAAACATTATCTATATGGTTGACACTTGATAATAATAATAATAATAATAATAATAATAATAAAAGACCCGGTCGACCCCAAAACTGCCCCCATCAGATAAACAGCACTGAGCGCTTTGATCTCTGAGAGAGAAGAGAAGATGAAGCTGCTTCAGATCTGAGAACATCCACAGGTGTTTCTGTCCATCCTTCCACTGTGAGAAGACCATTCAGCGCTGTGGGTCTGAAAGGACGTGTAGCTGATCAAGAAGAACCTCACTGAGAAAAGGAGACGGACACATCGAACAAAGAAGCTGAACGATGGACTGACCGCCCCAGAGTCCAGACCTCAGCACCACTGAATGGGTTTGATCATCAACCAGCTTCTCAGACTGAGCTCTGGAGGCGTGTCTGCAGGTTCTTTGAGGAGCTGAAAGTGAGGCTCCTGAGAAGAACGAGTGGAGGTACTGCATACTGTAATTTTTTGTTAAATATGTTTTAAATGTTTAAATGAAACAAATGAAGGGGGGTCAGTGACTTTGCTGTAAACCCAACAAATCCTCCGTTTGTTTGTGTGTATAAGTTTACACATAAATTCGCACTTGAATAAAACCATTAAAATATAAAACCATTCAGAGTAAAACATGTTAAAGTGCATCTCAACACAGGACTAGAAGTCATATGTAAAAACAAAACCATATTTGGTTAAATGTAAAAGTTACTCCACACTTTTAAACACTGTTTTAAATCAATAAAATTAAGTCTAACAGGTTTTCTATGTGACTTTATCACATACGAACACACAGAGAAAGAATGCAGTATGCAGATGTTGCTTGTGGGCATTATTACATTTTAAAAACATAAATTTCAACCCTTGATCAACTTTGATTACATTTGTCTTCGTTCAGTTTAGAACAGTTAAACCAAAAAACCTAAAAACCCCCAAATAATTAATAACATTGGTTTGACGAGTTTGTCCTGCAGTCACTGTCCAAATGTTGCTTCTTTACTTTTAGCGTCGAAGCTACCAGGCTAATGTAGCTAACCAACACTAGAAGTTAATAGTCACCCAAACCTTTGCTGTAAGTACATCCCCCAAAACTTCTCGCAACCGATTCAGTTATTTATAACAAGAAATGTAATAATAAAATAATCCTCCTCTACAGTAAAATAAAGCTCTGCTGATCCTTCAACACAGTTTAACAGTAAATGGTCCTAAACGCTGGAGTTGATGTAGATCTGCTGATTCACCCTTTAACCCTGAAGACCAGCGCAGACGGCTACTAACACTGCACCGTTTGCCATATAAGACTGAAAACAGTGATTCCAAACTTCTGAATGGTGCTGTTTATGTAACTTCTTCAGACCGGTCAGCATTCCTATAGCGTGATTTGAGGCCTGTTCCCAGGCTTCTGACTGCAAAGATGATGGTATGAAACCCAAAGCGGGATCATTTCGACAGGATTCTGTTTCCCGGACACAAAAGTAATAACGTGCTCAATAATTCTGAATTATGACCCGAAGCCGAGGGCGTGCCGTGCCCAGAGATGAACTTGATAAGCGGAACCCAGGTCGGCTTGCGCTGCTTCGTACGTTCTGGGGCTTTTTTGGCTCACTTTGCTTTGGAAATGAAAACAAGAGGACAATAAAGTCCCTCCTTGAGCGAGAGCCCAAATTTATGACGGCTCCCGGGGGGCTTCGTGGAGCTCCGACGCTCAGATGATGCAAGAAACCACAGAGGTCACAGGATATTTCTCCTCAGCTGTGAACCAGAAAAGACTGACTTGTTCAGCCTAAAGTACAATAACATGTCAGGGCAGACAGACGGCTCTACCACAGAGGAGAAATGCAGCGAGCTGATTTAGGTGGTCTAGTGGTGGTCTCATTACAATATAACCTCAGCCATGAGATCTATAAAGGCAGCTTAGCTAGCATGCCGTAGTATCGATCAGCATTGGAGGATCTTTACAGTAAAAGACAAAAGCAAAACGAAGGAGAACACTGTGTCAGGAAGAACGATGAAACGCATTGCTTTCTGCGGCTTCCGACCAATAAAAATATACATTTTCCTGCTTTGAATAATTAGAAACCGCAAACACGCTTAAAGATGAGTCCAGATTCGGGCCCAACCTATCAGCATTTCCCCTAGAATAACATTATAGGCATTTATCAGCATTGGGAACATTCCTGTTGTTGTTTTCCAGTTTTTGACATCATTCAAAATTGTTGTTGTTTACATTATGTGTCAATTTCATGATGAATGGACTAAAAGAAAAGAAGAAAAATCTGGTTCCATTGACTTCCAGTGTAAGTGCAGTATGTTTTTTCCTTCCCCTGTAAAGTTCTCGTGTTCTGTTCCGACAGCAGTCATATGTCCTGCTTTACACTGAAAAGACACTTTTATAGAGAGCACATTTTAACGCCCAATTACTGTTTATTTGTTGAATTTAACATATTTGGGGGGAGGGGCATAACTCACATGGAGAGTCCTTTGATTGGCAGTTACTCAAACTTTTGCAGATGATCTCCAAAACAGTAACTGTACCGGAGAAGGAAAGTCAATCTAATGAGATTTTATTCAGACTTATTTTGGAGCATTTCTATTGGCCCATTCTTTTTTTGGAGCATTTCTATTGGCCCATTCTTTTTTTGGAGCATTTCTATTGGCCTGTTATTTTTTTTGTTTTTGGAGCATTTCTATTGGCCTGTTCTTCTTTGTTTTTTTTTTTGGAGCATTTCTATTGACCTGTTCTTTTTTTGGAGCATTTCTATTGGACCATTTTTTTGGAGAATTTCTATTGGACCATTTTTTACGGTGATGATATATTATGTATTATTGGTTCCTGGAGCGTTTACCTTTTTAAAATTGGTATCGGTATTAGTGACACTGTCATATTGGTCAGGCCGTAGTGCAGGTACAGCTTCCCTGGAGCTTCATTGTGTGAATGGACACAGGACAGGCCAGTTTTTGAAAGTGCCACCTGTTCCATCTTTGGGTCTGAATTACCCAGCAGCGGAACCAGCTCCATCCTCTTTGGTTCCATTTGGGAAAGGATTAACATCTAAAAGAGATCTAGACGAATCTACGAGGAGAACAACGACAACAGGATGATGCTGGGTGGATTATACTGGTTTGATAGCACAGTGAGGCCTCATTAGCTCATTATTGCAGCAATCCAGGGAACCCACAGGAATTATAGGAGAATTCCACTGATTTTTCAAACGTTCTGCATTATCAAATGGTTAAGATGTAAACAAAGTCACACAGACTAGTTAGAGTCAGAACTGGTCACAGTGGTGGTGATAGGAACCAGACATGCACCCTTAAAGGCTGGTTATGAATACTCTGCCTGATGGTAAAGACATTATTCCACTCCATTCGCGGTGGAGGGATACATAATACGCAGGGCGTTGTGAGGCAAAATAGTCCCCAAAGAAAACGTATTATTTAGATTTTCCACTATTTTGCCATCATCATCATTCCATATAAAACCCGGAAGATGTGTAGGTTCACTGGTGGATTTGGACAGTAAATAAAATGGGCATTTTGTTTCATTTAGTTTTTCTCTACCATGAACACTTTCACATCAAACCACTCTGAATGACTTGCTTTTTGCATCTGAACCACTGAATCATGTAGAAATTTGGAAAAGTCAGTGGAATTTTACGAATGAACCACCATAAGAATTAAAAAAGTTGGATAAAAGTTATTTATTGGCTATCTACAGACAAACAGCTCGGGCCTAACGCTCCACGGCTTCCTTCTCTGTAAACGTTAAAAAATTATTTCGAGTCAAAAATGCAACCCCTCACAGAGATTCGGAAAACATGACCAAAACATTCGTCTGTTCGAAGCTTTGCAGTGAAAAGAAATCCGAATACGTAGCCTTATTAAAAGGACACCGACGAGCATTCACGATGCACAAGAGACGACAACGTAAACGGTGGCTGCACCGTGAACGTCGAGACGACAGCGGTACAACACAGAGATGGACGCTTTGTGGGAAACGTGACGGGTTGACGAGAAGAGCCGGTACAGGTGGCGCACCTGTCCAGGCAAAGTGCTTTTTCTTTTCGTTTGGAAGATCGAAGGGCAGCTACAGCAGTTTTACACACACGGACATATACATACAGTCACAGTGTGGGAGGGGAAGTCCCAGTAATCCTCCCAAATGCGTCGAGCCCTTCTTCTCGAAAAACGAATGAATCCTAGTAAAAACGTTCCCTCCTTATCCGTGAATTCTCACACGTATTGCAGCCAATCACAGTCTGTCGGTATGGAGAGATTGTCAACACAAAATAATACCGCGGAACTGAATGGAATATTCCAGGAAAGCAAAAAAACAAACAGGGCTTTGATCGGACCAGGCGATCCGTCCTTCACAGACAAACCGCTTTGCCGTCGACGTAAGCTGCGCTACGCTAACTCGGACTCCGGCAGTCCCAGCAGGTCGCAGCTGGATCTCCACAGCCGAGCCTGAAGCTCTGCATCGTATGAGGCCGCAGAGGACTGGACGCGCTTTCCTTCATACAGGTAGCACCCACCGACGCCTTCCAGCTCCGGAGACGCCACCGTAAACACGGCTGTACCTGCAGCCTGTGACGCCGTCTGTGGAGAGAACAGAACATTTTAAAGGAAA
This sequence comes from Pygocentrus nattereri, assembly GCF_015220715.1. Classification (NCBI taxonomy): domain Eukaryota; kingdom Metazoa; phylum Chordata; class Actinopteri; order Characiformes; family Serrasalmidae; genus Pygocentrus; species Pygocentrus nattereri. The sequence goes on from NC_051216.1 coordinate 46,881,396, forward strand.
GTGTAGCGGAAAAATTATTTACACAATTACTTTAAATCACGGCGCGGCCAAATGCTTCTGGGCCAGTCGTGGGCTGGAGGGCAGGGAACCGGCCTTGTGACCAGAAGGTTGCGGGTTCGATCCCCTGAGCTGACAGTCCGTGACTGGATTGCCCTTGAGCAAGACACCTAACCCCCAACTGCACCCCGGGCACTGTGGATAGGGCAGCCTGCCACTCTGGGTATGTGCCCTGTGACCACTGATGAAGGACTAGAGGATGACCAGCACAAACTGTGCAGCAGCAGATGAGCTGTCGTCTCTGACTTTACATCTACAAGGTGGACCCACAAGGTAGGAGTGTCTAATAGAGTGGACAGTGAGTGGACACAGTGTTTAAAAACTCCAGGAGCACTGCTGTGTCTGATCCACTCGTACCAGCACAACACACACTAACACACCACGACCACGTCACTGTTACTGCAGTGCTGAGAATGACCCACCACCCAAATAGTACCTGCTCTGTGAGGGTCCATGGGGGTCCTGACCACTGAAGAACAGGGTAACAGAGAAACAGATGGACTACAGTCTGTAACTGTAGAACTACAGAGTGCAGCTATACAGTCAGTGGAGCGGATGAAGTGGACAATGAGGGTAGAAACAAGAAGGTGGTCAGAATGTTATGCCTGATCGGTGTATATGATACCCTATAGTCCTCTCTGTCATTCAACACGACTGCCTGGAATTTCCACTACTACAACACAATGAGGGTAAAGTAAATAGCTTCAGGCCCACTGCCTTTCTCACCTGCTGCTCCACTGCTCCACAATAAACCTTCTCCTGTCAGGTTCTCTCAGGGTGTTTGAGTTCTCCTGTTAATCTCTGCTGCATAAGATCCATCAGAGGTGCCACTGAACCTCACATTCAGCAGCTTGCAAAAATATGTAAAGCCTGCTCAGTTTGCAGGCTTACGGCTTTAACTGATAAGCTCCTCCTGCCACAGATAGATTGAGTCTGAGAATCAGTCTTAACCTCTGGCGGGATATTCTAGACTGTCGAGCCCGGACGAGATGAGGAGCGCATTATGTTAGCAACGAAGTCTCGAGATGCCCTTCTTCTGACATCAACTTTAAAGTCGGAGGTTTAACATACCTAAACAAGCCAATTAGGACGACACGGTCCGGGATGAAGTGACAGAGGCCTTGAAGCAGCCAAGAAGCTCACAGTTCATCTGCTGACAGCACAGTGTGTGTCTACTCCTATATCAGGGGTCAGTTTCTGACCACAGAGACAGTCTTGGCTGGAGAGATTTGGGTCTCTCGTTCTTAAACGTCCTTCTCCTGATGTCAACCTTTGGTTGAAGACGGTTTTCATCAAAAAAACAAGCCTGTTGGAATGGCAGGGCCCGGGATAAAGTGACAGCAGCCAAAAGGCACAGACCTGTCCCATTGTCTGAGTATCACACTCGTTCTGTCTTGGAATGGACAGCCTCTGGGTCCCCTGTGTTTGCGTTGCTGCTATAACTGGCCTACTGGAGCAGGTGGTGTGGTCAGAATGCCCAAGGCCTCGACTGCCTGTCAATCCAACACTTCCCCAGCTGCAGCCACAGCACTGGGGCCTGCAATGTACCCGTCCACGATCCAGACCTGCCACTTTATTACAAACACCTACCCTGTACTTCCAGTCACTGGCCACTTTATTAGAAACACCTACCTTGTGCTTCCACTCACTGGCCACTTTATTAGAAACACCTACCTTGTGCTTCCACTCACTGTTAATACCAAACCTGATTAATCTTCTAAATTAAAGTTTATTCCATTAATTCTATAAGAGTAGAGTAGAGGGTAAAGTGATTATCTGTGCTTTTTGGCAATGCTTCCTCTGTGCTTTAGCTGCGGTAGGTGTTTCTAATAAACTGGCCACTAAATGGAAGCACAAGGTAGGTGTTTCTAATAAAGTGGCCAGTGAGTAGAAGCACAAAGTAGGTGTTTCTAATAAAGTGGCCAGTGAGTGGAAGCACAAAGAAGGTGTTTCTAATAAAGTGGCCAGTGAGTGGAAGCACAAGGTAGGTGTTTCTAATAAAGTGGCCAGTGAGTGGAAGCACAAGGTAGGTGTTTCTAATAAAGTGGCCAGTTAGTGGAAGCACAAGGTAGGTGTTTCTAATAAAGTGGCCAGTTAGAAGTTCAAGGTAGGTGTTTCTAATAAAGTGGCCAATGAGTGGAAGCACAAGGTAGATGTTTCTAATAAAGTGGCCAGTGAGTGGAAGCACAAGGTAGATGTTTCTAATAAAGTGGCCAGTTAGTGGAAGCACAAGGTAGGTGTTTCTAATAAAGTGGCCAGTGAGTGGAAGCACAAGGTAGGTGTTTCTAATAAAGTGGCCAGTGAGTGGAAGCACAAGGTAGGTGTTTCTAATAAAGCGGCCAGTGAGTGGAATCACAAGGTGGGTGTTTCTAATAAAGTGGCCAGTGAGTGGAAGCACAAGGTAGGTGTTTCTAATAAAGTGGCCAGTGAGTGGAAGCACAAGGTAGGTGTTTCTAATAAAGCGGCCAGTGAGTGGAAGCACAAGGTAGGTGTTTCTAATAAAGTGGCCAGTGAGTGGAAGCACAAGGTAGGTGTTTCTAATAAAGTGGCCAGTGAGTGCAGATCAGTAGTACACACCATGGCAGTGAAGACGAGAAGCGTGAGGTGAAAAGTGTGTCAAAGATCAAATCAGTTCGCCGCGCCGCATATTTGGTCAAACAGTTTCTCTGACCCGATGAATTGCAACAGCAGTTTGCTTTTGGTTGAGATGAGACGTCTGCGTGGTTTAGTTTGTGCTGCTTTGCCTTCTGGCTGCTGTTTATTAGCTGTTATGTATAATATGCATTAGTTACAGCGTCTGATTCAGGAGGGTCTTCTGAGGACCTCCACAAAGGGCACTAAGCCATAAGTCCAAAACTGTTTTCATACTGCCGTGCCTTCTTCCGTGGCCTGATGCACTATAAATAGAAAACAATCACTTTCCATCTCATTTAAAATCCTGACAACAGCTTTTCACGCATAGAAAACCGTCTCTGGCGGTTACAGTCGTTTACAAAAGTTTGGGCGCCAATTACAGTCGATTTTCTAGTGAAAATAAGTGAATATAACCTCTACAGGGAACGCATTTCTGCAGTTTAATGCGGAATTACTGTGTATTGGCTGAAGTTAATGTACTGAGGATAACATAAAACAAAGCAAGGCCTGTGCAAAAGTTATGGCACGTTTAGATTTTTATCATCGTCATCTAAACTCGTGTTGGTGCTTCAGCTAGCAAGAATGAAACGTTCTACACACTTAAAAAAGATGGTTCTTCAAAGGTTCTTTGCATGGTGAGAAGGTACTTTTTGAAAGGTTTAGGGTAGAGGTGTACAGCACCCAAAAAGGGCTATGATATCAAGCTCGTACCAATAGCAGGACCCTTTGGGTGCTACATAGAACCAAATACAACACATTCTCCAACAATCTGAAGACCCATTTCATCATGCAAAGAACCCTTTAATCACGCAAAGGGTTCTCTGAGTGTTTTTTTACTGAAGCCCCCCTGGAAGAACCATCTATATTAAGTGTGTATGGTAAGCAGAGCTGTTATCACTGCACTCTTAAAAAAGGTGGTTCTTCAAGGGTTCTTTAGTAAAGAAAATAATATGTAAAGAACCATGAACACGCAAAGAACCCTTTGCATGATTAGAGGGTTCTTCTTCAGATTGACGGAGAATGTGCTGTAGATGGAACCCTTTAGAAATGGTTTTTCATTTGTTACAAGTTCAGCATCGTAACATCGTAACATAACATCATAAAACCCTTAAAGTACATTCTGAAGAACCCTTTCATGATGCAAAGAACCAGTTAATCATGCATAGGGTTCTCTGAGTGTTCATGATTCCATATAGAACCATTTTCTTTACTAAAGAACCCTGAAAGAATCATCTTTTTAAGTGTGTAGCTAAGTTTTCAGCTTTTCGGTACTAGATAGCAGCACTGTTTCACATTTAGCAATTGTTAGATAGATGGTTTGGCCTTTTTTTGAGCAACGGCTTGAAAATCATGCACTGTGTACTTACTTGGTGACCATATTAGTGGAACCTTTGATTGTTTTTGACTGTAAAATAACGCAGGACGTGACGGCAACATCGTCTACGCAGGAATATTTAGAGGTTTGATTAAGACAGGGGTCGGAAGCATGCGGCTCTTTTACTGCCCCTCTTTACTGCCCTCCACAGCTGAATCAGATCAGCAGGTGATAATAAAATAATCCTCCTCTACAGTAAAATAAAGCTCTGCTGATCCTTCAACACAGTTTAACAGTAAATGGTCTTAAACGCTGGAGTTAATGTAGAACTGCTGATTCACCCTTTAACCCTGAAGATCAGCGCAGACGGCTGGTCACCATAGCAACACAGACGACAGTCTCGCCCAGCTAGTAGCTACGAAACGGCAAAGAGAGAGATTTAAGACGGACATCGATAATCTGGAGACGAATGGACTCATTAGTGTTTATAGTCACTCCAGCTGGTTTCCTGATACGTTTAATCTGCAACGAGAAACTGAGGAATAGTTCGCCAGCTTCTCGTTCGAATTAAAAGGTGTAGCAGTTGCATTCTGGGAGATTTAAGGTGGAACGGGAGAATTTGAACACAAAGCTGACGAATGCGACGAGACTTCAGCCTCGTAAAAAAATCAAACATTGAGAAACATTTTACAAGAATCTGTTAATCTTTTGAGGAAAAGTTTCCTGCTGGAGATGTGAGTAAAGCAGCTATAGCTGAGCTGAAGCTCAAAGCAGAGCAAAGTCAGTCTGTGGTTTTGTTCGAGTCCATCAGCACATACTGAGACATACAGCCGAGACGGTAAAACGTCACTGCAATAAAATGGACATAAAATGTTGTGGCACTCAAAGTGGTTTGATTTTTATTCAGAGGACAAAACGGCTCTTCTTAACATCTGGGTTGCAGACTCCTGGGTTAGTGGATATCTCCCAACCCTTTTTAACTATGGGATTTTCTTCTGACTGTAATCTAGAAGTAATAAGCTCTTGTGTCTTTGGAGGGGACGACAGAACTACAAGGTCAAAACAACTCATCTTCTGCACATAAAAGCTCCTCCGATTCTCTGTGGCTGTAATGGCTTTGGAAATCACATCCATGTTTGATGAATGGTGCGCTTATGGTTGCAGGGCAGAAGCCTCCCAAAAGGTCATTCGTTAAGGGAACTGCCCGAATGATTAATCATATAAAACACATGCCATCTTAAATCAGCTCTTTCTGGAGCTGATGTTCGCCATGGGCTCAAACAGTTAAGATATGCAACAAACACGTCTTCCACGTCCACGTCTTCCGGCCAAACAGTGAGAAAATAAAAACTACGCTCCACTGTCCTGCAAAGAATCTTCTGCAAATCCCCGGAGATTCTGCTCACAGGGAGTTTCTCCTTTCGCTCTTAGGGAGTTTCTCGTAGAGGAAGACGCCAGGTTTGGGAAACGATGCTAATAAACATGTGATTCATCTCACATCTTGTGCATTTGATTAAAGTGCTGTATCTACTTTCCTGTATGAGTCCACTGTGTGCCGTTTCTTGCTCATGCTCTTAGGGAGCTTCTCTTTTTGAGTTTTGGTTCCTCTCAGTGGTTCTTCATCATGTACCTAGGGAGTTTATCCTTTTGAGTCTTGGTTCCTCTCAGGGTTCTTCGTTGTGTACCTAGGGAGTTTATCCTTTTGAGTCTTGGTTCCTCTCAGGGGTTCTTCATCATACTTTTAGAGAGTTTTTCCATTTGAGTCTTGATTCCTCCCAGGGGTTCTTCATCATGTACCTAGGGAGTTTATCCTTTTGAGTCTTGGTTCCTCTCAGGGGTTCTTCATCATGCTTTTAGAGAGTTTTTCCATCTGAGTCTTGATTCCTCCCAGGGGTTCTTCATCATGTACCTAGGGAGTTTATCCTTTTGAGTCTTGGTTCCTCTCAGGGGATCTTCATCATGCTTTTAGAGAGTTTTTCCATTTGAGTCTTGGTTCCTCCCAGGGGTTCTTCATCATGCTTTTAGAGAGCTTCTCCCTTTGAGTCTTGGTTCCTCCCGGGGGTTCTTCGTCATGTACCTAGGGAGTTTATCCTTTTGAGTCTTGGTTCCTCTCAGGGGTTCTTCATCATGCTTTTAGAGAGTTTCTCCCTTTGAGTCTTGGTTCCTCTCAGTTGTTCTTCCTCATGATCTTACAGAGGTTCTCCTATTGAGTCTGGGGCAGCAGATGCTGTGGTTTTCCATTGTTCCGCAAAGAATTTTCTGCCAATCTCTTTTCTGCACTTAGGGGGCTTCTCCTTTTGCTCTTAGGGAGTCTTGAGGGTCCGGGCGTGCACTGCAGAATAATTTTTATTGTATTTCAGGGAGTTTCAGTCTCAGGCACTCAGCCCTCAGAAGTATAAAGACTGTCTGATGTAAGCCTCACACTAAAATCACCACAGCTCTCAGAAGCTCACCTCTCACAGAGAATTTAATCTGGCTCTGGATATCTGTGCTTCCGTGCACAGGTTTTATCAGCTCGGTAGGAAAGAAATGACGATCTAATCGATCTAAATGCTCGTAGCAAAAAAGTAGTCGCATCTTTACTCAGGATTAAGCAGAGATATAGCCCTAGTCACTGAACCAGATAACATTCCCGCTGTCCTGTTTTAAGAAGTTATTCCTGAATCCTAAAGCTGTAGGTAGCAAGGAAACAAGATATCTTGTGCGTTTGCCACAGTCCTGCACTTCGTTCAACACGGGTTTGTTTTTGTTGTGCATATGTTGTGCTAAATGTTCTGTGATTGGTTGTTTTGTCAGTCAAAGTCAGGAATTCTCGAAACCTGGTCTAGTTTGCGAACCTGCATTTTAGACTGGTCATACGCAGCTTGCAGTGTTTCTATACAAAGTATAGACAGTTTTCTGTTCTGTTTACTGAAGTTTTACCTGATGCAGCATTTCAGGCACTCTCCTCAACTAGTCGACTAGTCTATACAGCCCCTACTGTCAGAACCAGACTGGGCTCTCAGGGTGCAAAACACTTGGTTGCAACAAGAACCAACAACACACTGGTGCTATGGTTCCCAACTCCAATCCTGTGGAACCATCGCCTTGCAGAGTATTCCCTGCCCACAAGAAAGGCCTTCATGAGCTGGGTCAGGTGTGCTGAAGGCATGGAATAGTTTAAACTGTGCATGGCAGTGGGTCTCCAGGACAGTGGAGTTGAGAATTCTTGAACTAGGGCACATGCAGCAGTATCGTACCCTGAACAGCAAGCGGGCTATAGGCCTTTGCGCCAGCCAGGCAGGGGTGCTCAAGTTGCGGTACAGATCCGTGTCCACCATGCCAGGGTCCACAGCGTTGGCCGTCACAGCAAAGCCACCAGACTGGAGTTCCTGCTGGAGTTGATAGGTGAACAGGACCTGGGCCAGCTTGCTGCGGGAATACGCCGCGTAGGGACTGTAGTGTCGCCTTCAAACAAACACAGGAAAAACAGAGACCATTCAGAGACTGATAAACTCTAAGGGGTGTTCTAAGACTTGTCTTACAATGGGCCCCATATTGCTTTTGAATCTCAGTAGGCCAGCTGGGAGAACCGGAATGTTTTGGAAGACAGCAAATTACACAGCAACGGGGAAGATAATCCATAAATGAAGTGGTACATTAAAAGGTACATATCAAAGTACAATGCGTGGGCCAAATTCTCACATTTGTTTAATCTGCCTTTTTGCATATAACGCTACCATTGCACAGGTCAGGAGTTGGCAACATGTGACTGCTGGTCACCATAGCAACACAGACAACAATCTTGCCTAGCTATTAACTAACGAAACGGCAAAGACAAAGATTTAAGATGAACATCGATAATTTGGAGATAAACTGACTGATTTGCGTTTATAATCACTCCAGCGGGTTTCCTGATAATCTGCAATGTTTTTCCTGTTTAATCTGCAATGAGAAACTGTCAAACACTAAAGAGTCGCGAGGCTGAAGTCAGTTTCTGATTCAAATTGCCCCGTTCCACCTTAAATGGCACAGTACATTCTGGCACCATTTAAAGTGGAACATGAAAATTCGAACAAGAAGCTGGCGAATAAGAAGAGACTTCAGCCTCGTGAAAAGTTGAACAGACAAAAGTTGAGAGACATTTTACCAGAAACTGTTCTACATTTGAAGAAAAGGTTCCTCCTGGAGATGTGGGAAAAGCAGCTATGGCTGAGCTAAAACTCAAATGTAAGTCTGTGGTTTAGTTTGTATTTGTAGTAGCTCATCAGCACATACTGAGACACAGTTACAGCCTAGATGGTAAAATGGACATAAAATGTTGTGGCTCCAAAGGTGGCTTGATTTTTGTTGAAAGGACAAAACGGCTCTTTGTTTTCAGAAGATAAAAAAGAGGTCTAAATGTCTGCAGTTGTGACATCTGCAATCTCTTTTTGAACAAGACAACATTCATGAAAACATGGGCACGCAAAACATGAGCATGAAGTTATTACGTCTGCTCTGTTGTTTGCACCTTCAACGTTTTCACTCGCGAGTCAAGACTGGTTAAAAACGAAAGCATCACAGAATCATTCTGTTTCACGGGCAGCAGAGCAGTTGGCTGCTTCATTCGGCTGCATGACCATTTAAAAAAAAGTAGGCCAAAAAAACAAAGCATAGTCCAGAACACCACATTATGCACATAATAAAAATGAAGCCATTTACTGCAGCCTTACTTCCAAGACAAGCACATCTTACCCAATTTATGTGGCCGTAAAAGCACAATGGTGGGCAAAATTCCGCCGAGGTTCAAGGAAAGAGATAATGAGACAAATGATAGACCACTGCGGTAATTCTGAAGTCACAGAGTGGCAGATATCAAATGGAAATGGTGAAATGTGGCGCAGATCTCAACATCTCAAGCAACAATTTGGCAGCAACCCTGCAGCACTTACTTAAAATGTATTGAACGCGTTCAGTCCATTAGGCTAAAGATATGATATTCTGTTTTTACAAAATGGTTTTAGGCAACAGACCCGTTCTCTGAGGCACTGAAAGCCGCTTTTCAGACGCCTCACTCTTTGAAAAGAACCCGAAAGCCTTTAAAAAACACATCCAAAGATGAGCAATTACCCGGCTGCAGCGCGGAGGATCTATTGAGCCTTCGCCATCGCCTCACTCCTCTGTCACTATCTGCTCACCTCGTCACCTCCTCTTAATGGGCCTTTCAGAACCTCATCTCTCAGGACGGACGAGAGAAAAGGGGAGGAGAGGGAGGCGGGAGCATCACTTCAAAAGGCACGGGGAATATAACCGCAGTTAAGCAGGGAAAAGAGTCCCAAGCTCTTATGCAAATGCCTCTGGTCCCCGGGGAGGGATCATTCGTCACGGATTGGTTCCGTTATGTTTTGCGAATCTCTTTACAGCAAGTCCTCGTTTGCTGAAACAAAACCCCGAAACGATTCGGTCCTCGTAGCGACGTTTACGTGGAGAACGCAGCAACAACAAGCAAATCCCACGGGACTTTCCTCAGGGACGGCGGGGAAGAGAGCTGCAATTTGAGGAAGTTGAGAACAAATTTTGAGAGCTGACAGACGGCATCGTAGGAGCAGGAGTGCACGGTTAACCCGAACTCAAGGCTGCACGAGGGTCAGCCAGCTCCCCCAGCCTCACACAACCTTCCCCTTCACATCGTCGTGCTGCTATAGTGCAGGAAGCCCCGAGTCGACGTCCATCCCTGCGATCTTATTTAGGTCGTAGCGGCCTGGAGGCTCCTTCTATCCGTCTGACCTTCTGTGAAATACAGTGGACTACTCGCAAAATGTTATGCACCTAAACATGCAGTTTGTTTCTCTCCTCGAATGAGGATCTTTCTACCGAACTGGTTCAAAGTCAGAGATCAAAACACGATTCGAGCTTGAACTTCAGACCAAAATCCTTTTGTTTTGAATGGCGCTACGGCATAATGTTTATTTTACTTGAAAAATGATTGAACGTTCAGAATCAGAATACTTTATTGATCCCAGAGGGAAACTGCAGTTGTTACAGTTGTGACCGTTTTTGTAAAAGACTAAACACTTTAAATACTTTAAAATAAAAAAGAGAAACTTGCAGTGTGTACACGTTTAAATTCTTAAGATTACAGTAAGTGGCAGTGACTGTGATAATAAATATGAGACATTTATAAAACAGTTCAAATTATTGTACCTCTGAGTTATTGCATATTGAGGGAGGAGTTATAGAGTTTGATGGCCACAGGTAAGAATGACCTCCTGTGGCGCTCTGTGGTCACTCAGGTAGAGTGAGTCTTGAGCTGAATGAGCTCCTGTGTCTCATCACCGTGTCGTAGAGTGGCTGGGGGCCATTGTCCGTAACGGACTTCAGCTCAGACAGCGTCCTCCTCTCCGACACGGCCGTCAGCGAGTCCAGCTCCACACCCACAGCATCACCGGCCTTGTGGATCAATTTGTTGAGTCTGTTGCCGTCTGCCACCCTCAGCCTGCTTCCCCAGCATGCAACAGCATAGAGGACAGCACTCGCCACCACAGACTCATAGAAGATCCTGAGCGTAGTCCGGCAGATGTTGAAGGACCTCAGGCGCCTCAGAAAATAGAGACGACCTTGGCCCTTCCTGTAGAGGGCGTCAGTGTTCTCAGCCCAGTCCAGTTTTTTGTCTATATGCACACCCAGATATCTGTAATCCTCCACAATGTCCACCCTGACCCCACTGATGGACACTAGGGTCACCGGTGCCTTGTCCCTCCTCAGGTCCACCACCAGTTGAAAACACATTTTGGATTTTAACTGACTTGATATTTAAACTAAAATTCTGTGGCTCTGAGTGACCCTGTACCTTAATTATATTTATAATATTAAAATAAATGGTTAAACGTTCCATTTTGACAATTCCAACTAATTTTGAGCAGAACTCAAAAACACTAGCCAGAACATGACCAGCGAACACAAAAGATATCTAAAGAGTGTTCTAAACCTAAAATCTAAAATCTAAAATCTAAATCTAAAGATGCTCTAAAGAGTAGGGGTGTGGCTAAAATAAGGCCTAGTGACAAACTTTGTGTTTTGGTACCGATATGAAAATTTCTTGAGCATTTCTTTTAAAATAAATGTTTTCATTTAAAAATTGCACTCATGATAAATGCAAATCTTTCAAAAGAAATAAAAAGTCTCTCTAAAGACGATCACTGAAACTTTTAGAGGTTAGGATCTGGGACAGCCACCTGCCAACAGAAAGTGTCCTATAAACGGTTATTTTGTATGATATTGTATTACTGTCTCAAAGAAGCCAATGCCTTAGGTTTAAATAGGCCATTATATAATCCTTGTAAATATCTAAGTTCTAAATTCTTTTGCATCAACTTTTGACACGTTCTATGTTCAAAATACCGGCCCTATGAAGATCACGTCGCCAGGGCAGGTTTATGAGGAGTCTGGCCACTTCCTATTTCTCTCGTTACATGAAAAAACAGGCCTGCTGAACAGCAGAGGGCGACCATGAGCGAGTCCTCAATGAATGGGAGTTATGGCTGAAAACGAGCAGTTAAAATAGTTTCTAATCACTCGGCCAGAGCTTTCCCTTAATTTTAGACAGTAGGAGGACGAGTTTCACTAAAAAACAGAAATATCGCCTGTTTGTTTCCTTTATTCTACAGTAAACGGGTTTTGGGCAGCAGGAGGCGGGGCTTTACTGCTAGAGTGTGATGATTGATGGGCAAGCGGAGCAGCTCATTGGCTGTTCACGCTCACTGACGTCATGAACGTACAGGAGGCGCCGGTTTAAACTCCTATAACTCGAGTTTAAAAGCTCTTAAATATAAAAGCGCTGTTCAAGTGTTTTATGCTGTTCTGTGTTCAGCCTCACAGCGAGGAGGGTCTGGGTTCGAATCCCTGGCCGGGTGACCGGGGTCCTCTCTGTGTGGAGTTTGCATGTTCTCCCCGTGTCTGCGTGGGTTTCCTCCGGGTTCTCCGGGTTCCCCCCACAGTCCAAAGACATGCAGTGAGGCCAATTGGACATGACAAATTGCCCCTGGGTGTGAGTGAATGTGTCTGTCTGTCTGCCCTGCGATGGACTGGCGACCTGTCCAGGGTGTATCCTGCCTTCCACCCAATGACAGCTGGGATAGGCTCCAGCACCAGGAGAAGCAGCTTAGAAGATGTGTGTGTGTGTGTGTGTGTGCTCTGTGTTTAGGAAATGAATGTATTCTTGCATTTTAAAAATGTTGAAGCATATATAAACTATGATTTTGCTCAAATGCTCCATATTACTCCATTCATTTTGGACTCGGGAGCGCCCTCTAGTGTTTGAGAAACCTGGAAGACGTACCAGAGTGGGAATTCTCCTCTATACAGGTTCTCTGACGTCACTTGCATGGAGTGATGACAGAGCTGGTCTGTAGTGTGTTTTGGGTGAAACAAGACGGACGGGGTCACGGCTAAATCACTGGAAAGGAACTGTAACTGCAACTGTAACAGGCGTAAATGGATCAGTCACCAGTAAGTTCTTATATGATATTTTGTGAAACCACAACGACACTATTTTATATCATTTCCTAATCTTTTGTATTTTCACACTTTATTTGAATTGTCTTCTGTTTCATTCTGAATCCACTGCACTGCTCCATGTGCACATCTGTACAGGTCAGGCAAAACAAACTCGTTTATATCCGTATCGGAGCAATTTTCTAGTTTCCAGTATCAGAGCAATAATTAAGAGGCTTTGTCCCCAAGCGCAGCGAGGAGGATGGCTTGAGTGGCCAAAGAACCTCCAAGGATCACAGCCGGGGAATCGAATACTTTGGCTTTGTTCACACAGCAGGTAAAAGTGGCCCAAACTCGATCTTTTTCTTCATATGAGACAGATGTGTGACGGCGTGAACGGATAAACACACCGGACGCCGCATTTTCGATTCCGATTTGAGACGCTTCCATACGTGGTACTGAAATCCGATGCCTATCCGATCTGCGGCAATGCAGCTCAGTCTGAACGTCATGATGCTAATTACATTCTGTCAAAGCTAAAACTTTTTAATTGATTTGTTTTCTTAAAAAGCTCAGAGTTTTTTGAGTGTAGGTTCACTGGTGGTTTCGGAGGGTAAACTTTAGAGGCAGTCGTGGGCTGGAGGTTAGGGACTCGACCCTGTGACCGGAAGGTCGCCGGTTCGATCCCCAGCGCCCAAGACACCTGACCCCCAACTGCTCCCTGGGCGCTGTGGATAGGGCTGCCCACCGCCTCGGGCATGTGTGCTCACTGCCCCCTAGTGTGTGCGCACTCACTAGTGTGTATGTGGTGTTGCACTTCACGGATGGGTTAAATGCGGAGGTGAAACTTCCCTGTTGTGGGACTAATAAGTATCACTTATATACACTTAAATGAAATGTCTATATTTATGTTGTAGGCGTGATGACCCCTGGATCCTATCAGCACCACTGTAAAGGGAATTAGCTATTTTCCAGAGTGTGTCATTGTCAAAATCATTCCAGCACACTGGAACCTTCATTCCCTGAAAGTTCCCGCAATGCACAATAAAAACAGTGAGCACTGACTGTTCACTACGCTCCCAGACTGGAATTAGGGTCACGTCTCCAGCTTGCTTTTGGAAAGCATTAAAATGGAGGAGTATGGAGGAGTATTCAAACGGAATGATGTATGCTATTTCACTTGCCTCTGCAACCGGAAAGAAAAGTTTCACAGTAGTGTATAAAAATAACCTACCAACAATAAGAGCTCTGGTCTAGCAAGATAAATCATTAGACCTTATAATTCATTACCAGTTTTCTACTAAGTGAAATGTCCACAGCCGCCTGCTAGCTACTCCGATAATGACTTGCATCTGTTCCTGAACTGAGCACCGATAACAAGCCGAGTGGTCTTTATCCCGGAGGACACAGTGTCCGTGACCGCAGGACGCTTTTCCACTTCCCCTCAGTCCATTTTAAATGAGCTCAGGCCCAGAGAAGGTGGCAGCGTTTCTGGATCCTGTTTATGTACAGTTTGTTCTTTGTGTTTTAGAGCTTTAACTTGCTTTTATGGATGCAGTGATGAACCGTTTTCACAGACAGTGGCTTGCGGAAGTGTTTCTGAGCCCATGCAGTGATTTCCACTACAGAATCTTTTTTTTTTTTATAACATTAGGCAACTTTTCCAGCCTTTTGTTCACAACTTTTTTGGAACACGCTTTTGGCAACAAACTAAAATGGGCAAATATTTTTCAACATTTGATATGCTGTCTTTGCACTATTTTCAATTAAATATAGGGTTTAAATGATTTGCACATCATTGGATTTAGTTTCCCTACATTTTTCACAGCATCCCAAATTTTTTGGAAATGGGGTTGTAACTTCACTTACAATGTTTGCAACTAACTACCTAGACAATAATATAATACACTATGTTTATCATGTTAATATAACAGAACACGCTATATTGCACGAGTGTCATACTTTATTTATTTATTTCATGAGCAAAATATGACAAAGTTGGGTGACCTGCTAACAGGCTAACAGCTAAGAGGCTAACTAGGCTCCTTGAGAAATGTAGTTACAGGCTTTAGGTTGAAAACTTTACGGAAAGAGTCGGATTAAATGGCGTCGACTGACTGTGTTTCAGCTGCAGGTGATATTAATTGCTCAGGTGAACCACTGTAAGTCTGGCGCTAGCAATGCTGACAAGAATTATGGATTATGTCAGTGGTGTTAATCAAATTAATAAAGGATTAATTGCATTAAATATTGCTAAGTTTGACTGACACATGGCTTTATCTGGGCCTCAGTGGAACATCCTGCTAGGAAACCCAGCATAGACCAGTATAATTGACCCCTAGCAAAACAGAGCATGCTGTACTTTGGATTCTGGTTTGCTGGTCGACCAGCAAAAAACCAGCAGGGACCAGCTTAGACCAGCATGGAATGCATGCTGGTCTGTCCTAGTTGTTTAACTGGTATACTCCATCCTAAGAAGGACAGTATGGCTAAGCACAGCAGGTGAGCTTCTCAGTGGATGTTGCTGGTATTATGTCATTCCGTACCGCCTCCTGCTGTCTCTGCATCCGTGTCACAACGACAGAATTTCTTCTTCTTACCCCTACCGCTTGTTTTCGAGTGTTGCCTCTTGTTACTGAGCTACAGGGCAGTGGTTGAGATCTTCCCTCTGAAATGAGCCCCTCTAATAAAAGAGCATCACTTCATTAACAGCTACTAGCGCCGCTCTGTAGGCGACCCTGCCCGTCTGCAGGGACAGCAGAGGAGGGGAAAGTTCAGCTCCTCACTGCTGGGCTTTAGTTACATTTAGGGATCAGACGCCTTCAAAGAGGGGGGCAATTATTTATTATCACCCCCCCTAATTCTTCAGTGATATGAAGCTGAAGTCAGAGATTCTCCAGATTCTTGGTCAAATTTTCCCGTTCCACCTTAAATGGAGTAGCAGTTCTGATGCCTGAGGTGCCAGAATGTAACTGCTGCTCTCTCTGTTTGGAGTCTCTGAAAAACCTCCGTCTGGAGCGTCACGTAGCCCCAACACGTCACCCCACCCCTCTATCTCAACAAGAATCGGGACCCCCACCCCTAGACGTGAACACAAAACAGAGGGGTAGGGCTGGGTGGTAGGCGCGAGGGGTGAGATAGGATTGGGCAACAGCCTGAGCCTCTACAACAAACCCTTTCACAAGAAAGCACTCTGAACAACTGCGCGTGTGTCTGGACCACAGAATTATCCAGAAAATTTGAAGAAATCAGAGCAATTCCCTTTCAGATCTGCCTGATTCAACTCAGTTAATTACCCACCCGATTGTCAAACTGTGCAGGGCTGCCGAGTTCGGTGTTGACATTTCACAGTCAATATTTTCTCATGTTGAGGTGTTTGTGTCAGTTCCACAGTCAAGCTGTTAATTTGGTGTGTGTTCCCTCAGAGCCCTACCCACGCGCTCCCCCCGAGGAAACAGGTGTTTCACCCAAAATAGATCCATCCATCCTTCGCCAAATACCTGCACGCTCACAAATGACTATTTATAGTGCTATTTTTCACCGATGTGTCTCACTCACATGCTGCGAAGGTCCTGTAGGTCAGTGTCGGCCGTGTAGTGAGCAGCGGAGCAGATGCTGATGATTCTGGAGCACGCTTTGGTCGTCCCGGAGCGCACCAGCACGCCCAGGAGCAGGCGGGTCAGCAGGAAGTGGCCCAGGTAGTTGACAGCAAAGTGCTGCTCAAATCCATCTTCTGTCTTCCCTTCAGGAACCAGCATGACGGCAGCTGCAAGACAGCAAACAGCGTAAGTGCTAAATATATATATATTATATAGTGGTTTGTGTTGGGAACCAGGCGTTGCCATGACTACAGCACAGATATAGACACTTTATTTACCATCCAGAACCACCAGAGAACCTACACGAGTCTTCTGAGCTCATATGGAATGCTGATGATGGAAAACAGTGGAAAATCTGGAATAATGAGTTTTCTTTGGGGACTATTTTGCCGCACAGCGCCCTGCATGTCTCCCTCCACCATGAATGGAGTTGAAGTTCTCTAAACTCTCATAAAACAGCGTCTCAGTCATCAGGCAGTGAATTCAGAACCAGTTCATGTAGGAACTTTCTGTTAGGAGCTTTTAGAGGGACGTCTGGTTCCCATCACCACCACTGTGAGGAGTTTTTAGAGGGACGTCTGGTTCCCATCACCACCACTGGGAGCAGCTCTGACTCGGTCAGTTTATCTAGAAAGGAGCGTTTCACACCAAACCGCTCAGAATGACGTGATGTGATGAATATTCCCCCTTAAAATCAGTATTTTTGACCGAAAAATTCATTTCAGTCGAGCCCTAGTTTTAAGGAAGTGAGCAGAGCAGGACAGAACAGCGCTAAGCCGACTCTGAGCGCCAGACGAGGTAAGAGCTTTCTCTTGTACTGGAATCACCACCTACAGCAGACGTGGCCAGTTTTAAGGACCTGTAGGAGCACAACACTGCACCATTTAGTGTTTTTCCCACTCTTTCACACCTGATTCTGCTCTCGAGGGGCTTAATAATCGGGTAGCAGCTTAAAACAGAACAACACTGTACTCCATTTGGAGAAAACAGCATGGTGAAGGTAGTATAGTGCATTAACGGCTTTTAAAAGAGAGCACAGCAGGTAAGAGCAGGCTCAGCCGGAGCTGCTACGGGAGCGTTTAGACCGTTATGTTGTCTTCCCTTGCATCCCACCTTTCTGTCCTGTTTACAGACTGATCTACTTTTTGCATTGGAAGCAGCATATTGTTCAAAATCAGCGGGTATAGATAATCAGGATTAGACTGTTCTTCATAATCAACAAATACGTGTGCCGTGTTGCACTTTAATCAACGCGCACTGATGGATGACAAACAATATGACTTAGCTTGATTATTAATAGCCGATAATCCTCACAACATCCTTCAATATGACCTACTTCACTTCGCACAGCGGTGATGGTTTGGATTTAAGTCTTTTAGGCCACGGATCAATCGGCCAGCGCAAAACTCCTCAGAGTCCCGTGGCGGAACGCACCGTTGTTGATGAGCGTGTGCAGCGGGAGCCTTCGGTCCTCAAACCTGCGGACAAACCGTCGCACGGAGTCCATGGAGGCCAGGTCCAGGAACTCAAAGTCCACTGAGAACAAAACACAGACAGACACAATGAGACAAGCATGTATTTATTTATTCATACCAAAAATACTGCAATAACTTTAGGCAGACAGACAGATAGACAGATAGATAGATAGATAGATAGATAGATAGATACACAGATACACAGACAGACAGTCAGGTAGATAGACAGACAGACAGACAGATAGATACACAGACAGACAGATAGACAGACAGACAGACAGATAGATAGATACACAGACAGACAGACAGGCAGACAGATAGATAGACAGATACACAGACAGACAGACAGACAGACAGTCAGGTAGATAGACAGACAGACAGACAGATAGACAGACAGTCAGGTAGATAGACAGACAGATAGATAGACAGATATACAGACAGACAGACAAACAGGTAGATAGACAGACAGGCAGATAGACAGACAGGCAGACAGATAAACAGACAGACAGATAGAGAAGACAGACAGACAGTCAGATACACAGACAGACAGACAGTCAGGTAGATAGACAGACAGACAAGACAGGTAGATAGATAGATAGATAGATAGATAGATAGATAGATAGATAGATAGACAGACAGACAGATAGATAGATAGATAGATAGATAGATAGATAGATAGACAGACAAAACTGTAATAATAATATAGTAATAAATACAATAGTATAATTAAAGATAAGCATGTTGGGCTTAGTAAAGCACAGTGTGTTAATAAGTAGAAGCTTCAGACACAGAAATAAGAAGTTTGCACATTTTTTGGTCAAATGAAGTTGCTTTTCCATGTGAAGATAAATGAACACATCCACAACTTAAATATGACATTTTTAGGCAAAAGTTAACTTCTGGGAGAAACATAAAACATAACGTGCTTTAATGTTTATACAGGACACATCTTATGTTTTATCTTTTCCCTATTTGTTCATTTCAGAAACTAAACAGTAACTGTGCATTAAAATGTGCCGAAGTCTGTTTTCAGGAGAGGATGTGTTGAATTACTTCACTTAGAACAACAACAACACATGACCAAGGGTACCCAAACCTTTGCATACAACTGTCTCAGGGGTCGAGACTGCCGACTGCCCAGTTTCCCTGGCCATAATGTTTCACATTAAAAATGCAGAGCCTGCAGCACAGGTGGCTGATCTCTGTCTGAGACCCAGAGGTTGTTTGGCCTGGATAGGATTGAAACATTTGGCTTTCTAACAATTAGAACATTTTGGCTGAAAAGCAAAGGATTAAACAGGACTACAGTGTCAACACTAACACTTCCCCAATAACAAGCTCCTGAGGAACTCTCTGCACAGCCCTACGATCTGCCGGAACATCTCAGCAGGCCTAGACATGCTTCAGCCTGATTCGTCAATATCGCTTCAGCTGATCAGTGACCTGAGAGAGAAGGAGACTACAATTTAACCTTCAGACCAGCTACCCCCTTAATAATGGATTATTAGCTAGTTTTTCATCATCAGCCACGCAGGAATGTAAATGTCCACGCCTGCGGCCGGTCCAGACTGCGCCCATCATCGCGGCTTTGATTTGGGATTTATCCCGGCCCGTTTTTAGCGCCACAACATCAAAGACTGCAGGCCGGCGCCCATTAATCTCTTCAAACTAGGCACTTACACAAAATAAATACAGCTTTCATCTGCGCTGGGGCGGCAGAGAAGGCTTGCGGATCCCTAGCAGGCTGGGAAATGAATAGGCGAAAATAAAAGCAGATGGTGGTTTTCCCTCGACATGATTTCAATTAGAATATCAGAAAGCAAAAATCAGCTCATGCGTTCAGGATCGGCTTGCCTGGGGTGTAATATCATTTACTGAAAACTGCTGACAGCCGAGCTTCAGCTGGTAAAGTGTAATAACCGCAGGCCCTTATCCTCAACCCCCCATCCGATGACCCTGCCATGCTGTCGTCTGTCGTCTCCAGGACACTTTCGCTCAACTGTCAGGATGGGATGAATTTCCTGGCACCCAAAGCCTTCACACTGAGGCTCAACCAAGTCACGACGACTGTTTGAACACCTTCAAAACTACCACCACAAAGGACTGGACTGACTTTCTTACGTCATCTACAAATACTGGATTATCTTGGATTCATCCTGATTACCCCTAAGATAAAGACCAACTAAAATCACGGACACCTGTCTACAAAGTTCTCGGCCTAGTGCGAATTAGTAGGAGATACAGTTCCAGTTCCAATGCTTTTAAGTCATTCCAGTCCTTTTAAGTCATTTCATTGTTGGGCTACAGTTAAATTCAGATAGAGTCTTGTTGGGCTACAGTTAAATTCAGATGGAGTCTTGTTGGGCTACAGTTAAATTCAGATAGAGTCTTGTTGGGCTACAGTTAAATTCAGATGGAGTCTTGTTGGGCTACAGTTAAATTCAGATGGAGTCTTGTTGGGCTACAGTTAAATTCAGATAGAGTCTTGTTGGGCTACAGTTAAATTCGGACAGAGTCTTGTTGGGCTACAGTTAAATTCAGATGGAGTCTTGTTGGGCCACAGTTAAATTCAGATAGAGTCTTGTTGGGCTACAGTTAAATTCAGATGGAGTCTTGTTGGGCTACAGTTAAATTCAGATGGAGTCTTGTTGGGCCACAGTTAAATTCAGATGGAGTCTTGTTGGGCTACAGTTAAATTCAGATGGAGTCTTGTTGGGCTACAGTTAAATTCAGATAGAGTCTTGTTGGGCCACAGTTAAATTCAGATAGAGTCTTGTTGGGCTACAGTTAAATTCAGATAGAGTCTTGTTGGGCCACAGTTAAATTCAGATAGAGTCTTGTTGGGCTACAGTTAAATTCAGATAGAGTCTTGTTGGGCTACAGTTAAATTCAGATGGAGTCTTGTTGGGCCACAGTTAAATTCAGATGGAGTCTTGTTGGGCCACAGTTAAATTCAGATGGAGTCTTGTTGGGCTACAGTTAAATTCAGATGGAGTCTTGTTGGGCCACAGTTAAATTCAGATAGAGTCTTGTTGGGCTACAGTTAAATTCAGATAGAGTCTTGTTGGGCTACAGTTAAATTCGGACAGAGTCTTGTTGGGCTACAGTTAAATTCAGATAGAGTCTTGTTGGGCCACAGTTAAATTCAGATAGAGTCTTGTTGGGCTACAGTTAAATTCAGATGGAGTCTTGTTGGGCTACAGTTAAATTCAGATGGAGTCTTGTTGGGCCACAGTTAAATTCAGATGGAGTCTTGTTGGGCTACAGTTAAATTCAGATGGAGTCTTGTTGGGCTACAGTTAAATTCAGATAGAGTCTTGTTGGGCCACAGTTAAATTCAGATGGAGTCTTGTTGGGCTACAGTTAAATTCGGACAGAGTCTTGTTGGGCCACAGTTAAATTCGGACAGAGTCTTGTTGGGCTAGTTAAATTCAGATAGAGTCTTGTTGGGCCACAGTTAAATTCGGACAGAGTCTTGTTGGGCTAGTTAAATTCGGACAGAGTCTTGTTGGGCTAGTTAAATTCGGACAGAGTCTTGTTGGGCCACAGTTAAATTCGGACAGAGTCTTGTTGGGCCACAGTTAAATTCGGACAGAGTCTTGTTGGACTACAGTTAAATTCAGATAGAGTCTTGTTGGACTACAGTTAAATTTGGACAGAATTTCGATGGGCTAAAGTTAAATTCAGATAGAATTTCATCGTCAAGCTTCAGACAGAATTTCGTCGAGTTACAGTCAGGTTCAGAAAGTTTTGTTAAGCTTCGGTCAAATTAGGAAAGACTTTTGTGGGCCACAGTCGGGTTCAAACAGAATTTCGTCAGCTACAGTCGGGTTCAAACAGAATTTCGTCAGCCACAGTCGGGTTCAAACAGAATTTCGTCAGCCACAGTCGGGTTCAAACTGAATTTCGTCAGCAACAGTTGGGTTCAAACAGAATTTCGTCAGCCAAATGTTGACAGAATTGGGGCTAAAGCTGCATCCTGCCTAGAGGTTTGAAATGCATTACATTGCTTATGGAGGACAGGATGTTTTCTTCAGTGACTCTACATACAGCTCAACATTTTAGTCTTTGATTTTGTGCCTCTGGAATAAATTAGGTTTAGTCAAATTTAGCTCCAGAGTTTACTCTCCATGGAACAAGAACACCTACATCTCTGATGTCCATGTGAAGAGACGTTCAGAACCTTATGCCCCCTTTAAAATACATATAATAACTTTACTGGCCCATAAAATCACTCGCACCTGTCTACAAAGTTCTCTGCCTAGTGCGCATTAGGAGATACAGTTCCAGTCCTTTTAAGTCATTCGTCACGCTGAGTCATGTACTGACAAGCAGAGAATTAGCTTCTAAAAAGAGATCCATACTGGAGAGGTCATCTCTATCACCTGCAGCACAACGACACTATCAACTCCATTAAAAGGATCATAAAATCAAACAGTGATAATGTGGATAACAACTAATGAAAGCAAAATGAGCTCACTAGTGTGATTCCACATGACACCAAATGTATTCCGAGAAGGTAAGAGGGATTAAATTTCTGACACTAAATCCATAAGAAGCTCCTCTGAAGGACAGACGCATGGGAATGCATCTCCAATGTAGCTGACCAAATCAAAATTACCCACAAAAACTCCTGTCTCAGATCCTACAGGATAATCCAGTCTGTCTAAAACTAGGTCACCAGGACTGGAGTGCACTTTGTAGTAAATTAACCAACATGAACTGTGTATGTGAATGTGAGAAAGAAATAACACAGATGGGCCAGTAAAGGTAAAATGGGTATTTTAAAGGGGGCATAAGGTTCTGAACATCTCTTCACATGGACATCAGAGATGTAGGTGTTCTTGTTCCATGGAGAGTAAACTCTGGAGCTAAATTTGACTAAACCTAATTTATCCCAGAGGCACAAAATCAAAGACTAAAATGTTGAGCTGTATGTAGAGTCACTGAAGAAAACATCCTGTCCTCCATAAGCAATTTATTTAGCCCCAATTCTATCCAAATTGGGTTGTAGCTGACAAAATTCTGCTCAAACCTGACTGTAGCCCACAAAATTCTGTCCAAATTTAACAGTAGCCCACAAAATTCTGTCCAAATTTAACAGTAGCCCACAAAATTCTGTCCAAATTTAACTGTAGCCCACAAAATTCTGTCCAAATTTAACAGTAGCCCACAAAATTCTGTCCAAATTTAACTGTAGCCCACAAAATTCTGTCTAAATTTAACTGTAGCCCACAAAATTCTGTCTAAATTTAACTGTAGCCCACAAAATTCTGTCCAAATTTAACTGTAGCTCAACACAATTCTGTCCAAATTTAACTGTAGCCCACAAAATTCTGTCCAAATTTAACTGTAGCCCACAAAATTCTGTCCAAATTTAACTGTAGCCCACAAAATTCTGTCTAAATTTAACTGTAGCCCACAAAATTCTGTCCAAATTTAACTGTAGCCCACAAAATTCTGTCCAAATTTAACTGTAGCCCACAAAATTCTGTCTAAATTTAACTGTAGCCCACAAAATTCTGTCTAAATTTAACTGTAGCCCACAAAATTCTGTCTAAATTTAACTATAGCCCACAAAATTCTGTCCAAATTTAACTACAGCCCACAAAATTCTGTCCAAATTTAACTGTATCTCAAAAAAATTCTGTTCAAATTTAATAATTTTTCTTGTATCTATTTTTTATTGTTATAATAATAATTATTACTCCCCTGTCAAGTATTATTCTATTGGTTGACTGATTGACTTACATTAATATTTTTCCACCTATGCTTATTGGCGGTGCAACCATACACATATTTTCATGTTCAACACGGTTTTGATTAAAATACTCTGATAGGCCGACTGGCATGTCTGTTTTTGTTTTTAAATAAAAAACACATTGTTTTGTTCTGATTTTTTGATACTGACAGATATTTGAGAAGTGACATTCAAATCCAGCCAAACCTTCCCAGAATAATCAGGTTCTAACAAATATTTCAAGCTCTAATGCATGTGGGTCATGCAGCAGACTGCACTCTCCAGAGCCCGCTTGCACTGACCTCAGGACGGTCCACCTGACAACTGACAACCAGGCTTAAATGGCCTCCCCTCCTGCAGACACAAACACACCACACATAATGCAGACTCTCAGCACGAGACGCTAACAGACAAAACCTCCTGTGCTGTAATACTGTGAGTGAGGTAGAGCAGTAAGTGCTGGGAAGGTAGCAATAATAAGGCTGCGGTCTGGCCCCCTCCCACCCCTCAAAGCCTCGGAGAAGGAGCTAACCTCATTTACACTCTATCACAGCCAACCTGGAAAGAAGCCCACCTGGGACTCAAGTGGCTGCTCTGAACAGGTACAGCACTGCTAAGCTCAAGAACCAGCTATATAGCTAGTAGGCACTTTGATAGGTGGTAATTGTAGATAATCAATAGATGGAAGGTGGTAGATGGAGAAGACCAGGCTAAAGTTCATGAAACTATACAGCTTCCATCTTGACATTCTTTGGCTGTTATCAGAAAGTTGATTCAGCGTTGTCTATCACAGGGGTCGCAACCCACGTGTTAAGAAGAGTCATTTTGTCCTTTCAACAAAAATCCTACCACCTTGGGAGCCTCAGCATTTTATTTACATTTACATTTACGCCATTTGGCTGACGCTCTTATCCAGAGCGACTTACAATTGGATCATTTTTTACATAGGTAGGCCAAGGTGGTGTTAGGAGTCTTGCCCAAGGACTCTTATTGGTATAGTGTAGGGTGTTTGCCCAGGTGGGGATTGAACCCCAGTCTACAGCGTAGAAGGCCAAGGTGTTAACCACTACACTAACCAACCACAATTTACGTCCAATTTACTATCTTGGCTGTAAATATATCTCAGTATGTTCTGACGTACTACTATAGGCTAAACGCAACCTAAACAAAAACTCGGACTTTGCTCTGCTTTAAGCTTTAGCTCGGCTCTCGCATCTCCAGCAGGAAACTTTTCCAAAAGTGGAACGGTTTCCTGCAAAATGTCTCTCAACGTTTGACTTTTTCTGAGGCTGAAGTCGCTTCTCACCAGTTTATCCAGATTAAGATTAATTATTATTAGTGCCACACTGGGGAAATTTCACCTCCGCAATGCCATCCGTGCAGTGAAACACCACATACACACTAAGGGGCAGTGAGCCGCCCGGAGCGGTGTGGATAGACTTTCCTAAAAGGACTCATACCCACGTGGTTTCTACCTCACTGTTGAATGTTACTGACATCGCGTCTCATAAAGGATCCCAAGATCTACTTAGATATACTACACCCAACATAAAGTGCCTTCGCGTATTCGGTGAATCGAACAATGCCAATGTGGCCAACAGTGAGGATTCGCAGGAGGATGGTGAGTGTGTCCAGTTTTCCAGCCGTGGCCTCGCTTGGCTTTGGGTGTTCCTCAGCTAAGCTCGTTTTGCCCGTTGCCAAAAACAACAAGGGTGCTAGATAGCAATCTTAGATTCTGTCTACTCTGTCGTGGGGCTGCGGAATAAACAAGCGCTGGAGCACAAGAAATTTCTCCCGAAGAAATGGCTGAACTGAAAGTAACGTCGGTGAAAGAGAAAATCCATTAGACGCTCGTCTCTGACCTCTGACAGAAGGTTCCTCTATCAGATTAGCAAAGGATCCTTTGGAAAACAAAAATAAGAGGATGGGCCTGTATGGCTGAAGTTCGCAGGGACAGAAATGATGTATTCACAGACACCATTAATTTCATTTTCTGCTAGATCACCCCGACTGACGTGATGTTCCCAGACAGGGCTGAAGGCGAAGCCACTCATGCCGGGTCTCTGTGGACTTTGAAAGAACTGAGACGAGAGCAGGACAAACGAGACAGCCAGGCCGCCATTTAGCGCCGCGGCTCTCCGGCCCAAGGGTGGAAACTCAGAGAGAAGGGAACACTCAGAGATGAGATCATGAATATACAGCTTATGCTTGTTCTGGGAGGTGCTGATAAAATTTAGTACCAGAGTATCTTCTAAACATTTCATGGCATCTCAGAAATTGGGGAAATGAGATTAGTCTAATGAAACCCTGCTTCTTAAGCGCTGCTACTCTACACTAAAGCTGACAACGACTGGATTGTTCTGCTTTCTTAAGGAACCGAAACGATGGCCACATGTGGACTCATAGGGCCAGTTTCCCAGACACGGAAGTCTAAAGTCTAAATTGAGAAATCACCATTGGAAACACTTTATGGTCTCGGCTTAGACGCCAATCCCATTTCTTATTTTCACCCCACCCCTTGTTTTCGAGTGTCACCTTGCCCGTCAGAACTGAACTAGTGGTTGAGATCTTCCCTCTGAAATGAGCCCCTCTAATAAAAGAGCATCACTTCATTATCAGCTACTAGCGCCGCTCTGTAGGCGACCCTGCCCGTCTGCAGGGACAGCAGAGGAGGGGAAAGTTCAGCTCCTCACTGCTGGGCTTTATTACATTTAGGGATCATACGCCTTCAAAGAGGGGGGCAATTATTTATTATCACCCCCCCACCCATAATTCTTCAGTGATATGAAGCTGAAGTCAAATATTCTCCAGATTCTTGTTTGAATTTTCCTGTTCCACCTTAAATAGAGCAATAGTTACATTCTGGCGCTTCAGGACCATTTAAGGTGGAACGGGAAATCGAGCTACCAAGACGTCAGCAATCTATTAGATTTTTTTATGCTTGTTATGAAGAAAAGGACCTTAGAACACTGAAACAAAATTAAACCAAGATAAAACAGTGTTTATTGTGATTTTTTAATAGAGAAAATTCCCACATTTGTGGGTTTCTTTGGTCTCTTGTTCTCCGTCTCGACGGTTTTTCTGTTTTTCTCATGTCTCTGTTTGGAGTCTCTGAAAAACCTCAGTTTGGGGGCCCCAACATTTGGCCTATCTCAACAAGAATCAGGACGTCCTACACCGAGACATAAACACGCAAAACTGAGGGTGCAGGGCTGAGTGGTAGGGGTGAAATGAGACTGGGCCTTAGACTTAATCTGGGTGTGGGAAAGTGGCCCCTTATAGTTAAAGTGGTTCAATACGCAAAAGTCCAGCGTTAAATTACAAACTTCTGCACATTTAAATGCAGAATCACTGTTTATTAGCTGAACAGAATATATTGGGGTGGGGTAAAGTACAACATAAAATACAGCCTGTGCAAAAGTTGTTACATATTTTATATTTAATGTTTTTTTCCCAAGATGTTAATTTCAGCAAATAGACAGAAATTGTTTCCTAAACACTGCAGAAAATTCATTTTTCTCTTAGCTTTATTCTCAGCAGAGAGGCATTTTAACTTATTTTCACTTTGAAAATCAACAATTTGTTAAATGTTCAATGCTGTGTGAAACTGTAGTTGCACTCACTGGCCACTCTATCAGAAATACTGACCTTATTTATAGGGCAGTCGTGGGCTGGAGGTTGGGGAATTGGCCCTGTGACCGGAAGGTCGCCAGTTCGATCCCCAGCACCGACAGCACATGACTGAGGTGTCCTTGAGCAAGACGCCTAACCCTCAACTGCTCCCCGGGCGCTGTGGATAGGGCTGCCCACCACTCCGGGCAAGTGTGCTCACTGCCCCCTAGTGTGTGTGTATTCACTAGTGTGTATGTGGTGTTTCACTTCACGGACGGGTTAAATGCGGAGGTGGAATTTCCCGTTTGTGGGATTAAAAAAGTATCACTTACACTTTTACACTCTGTCCACTTACCCGTACGGCTTACCCACCTACCTTATAGCTCCACTATGGAGGTGAACAGTTAGTCTGTAGCCCCTCTGTAGCACAGCTTATCAGCCTCCCTCTCCCCCATTCATCATTGGTCAGTTCCTGACCAATGGACTGCTGTAGTCCAGATATTATTTGGGTGGTGGTCCAGTCTCAGCACAGCAGTGACACTGACAAGGTAACGTAATGTGGTGCAGGTCTGAGTGCATCAGACAAAGCGGCGTTGCTGGAGTTTTCACACTCGCCAGGTTCACCGCTAGGTTGAGAGTGGACCGTCCACCCAAAAATATCCAGACCAGAGCGGCTCTGCGGTCAACTGACCACTGATGAATAAATGATAAACTCTGCTTAATTATGCATTAACAGAGTATAAAAATGAGGAAGAACAAGAGATGCACAACTCTATTCATGACTGACACCCTACTGACCAATCGACCACCAGCTTCAGAGCGGAGGGCGCCGGTGGAGGCCAATCAAACTTCTGCAGGGGTCGATCCAAATATAGATTATCTGATTTGGCTCCATCAAACTGGAAACCATCCCCAGTGTTTCACACCCACAATCGACTCTGTGAACTCTGGAAGCTGATCAATAATGAATTACAAGCTGGTCAATAATCATTACAACTGAAAAGCAGTTTTACTCAAACAGCCAATTACGGCTACTCCAGGGAACTTAACGCGTGAGACGGATCCATTCACGCAGATGCTCTGGTTTCCTC
Organism: Pygocentrus nattereri; assembly: GCF_015220715.1. Classification (NCBI taxonomy): domain Eukaryota; kingdom Metazoa; phylum Chordata; class Actinopteri; order Characiformes; family Serrasalmidae; genus Pygocentrus; species Pygocentrus nattereri. Next base: position 46,909,373 of record NC_051216.1, read on the forward strand.
TGCCTCAGCAAACCTCTCACTACATTTCCTGCCGTCATTGCTTAAAACACTATTCAGCAAGATCTTCACAGACGTTTACTACACGAGACCAAGCTCATGTCGTCCCTTTAACTCTCCGGATTAAAAAAGCACCAGCTTAACTTGAAATATCAAGTTAACGGAACAATAATTAGTGCTTTCCATTTGTTATCTCAATGTTACCTGGTCAGTTTACGTTCACCTGGTTATTTACTTTTTGAGATTTAAAAGTCGTATAACGCTGCTGTCAGAAGGAAACCTCGTATCTCCATTTAAACATTCACACAGTTTGACAAGACCGGTTGCCCTTTACGTGGTTTGTAAATTTCATGATGAATGGACTAAAAGAAATGACCCAGAATGACTTGGAAAGACGTCTGGTTCCATTGACTTGCATTAAAAGCAGAGTATGGTTTTTCCTTCTCCTGTACAGTGGTCATTTTGGAGATACGAGGTTTTGTTTGGACAGCAGAGATGATTCTGTTAGTCTAGGTGTGTGTTCATCAGCATCCTCCTGCTGTTCTGCATAAGAGGAAGGTTTTTTTTGGAAAATCTATCGGTGACGTCTGAAAATCCAGCTGCAGTTCACTTAATGGCGTTTTTTAAATTCCTAATTTCAGCCCATCTCCGGCCTGCACACCAAGACCGTTCCGTTTATTTATCCTTCGTCTCCTCATCATTTACTACCAAAGCTTCCACAATCTTTATCTATCAAAAAATAAAAGTGCTTTGTTATACATGCAGGATTTCCGAAGGCTATGATGTCCATTCTGAAGGGTTTAGCTGTAGCCAGCAGCTCGGCTAGGCAATTATAACTCATGGCAAAAGAGCTTGTATCATGGTGCTTTCGTGTCAGGACCCCCGTGGACCCTCAGGTACTGTTTGGGTGGTGGGTCATTCTCAGCACTGCCGTAACACTGACGTGGTGGTGGTGTGTTAGTGTGTGTTGTGCTGGTGCGAGTGGATCAGACATAGCAGTGCTGCTGGAGTTTTTAAACACTGTGTCCACTCACTGTCCACTCTATTAGACACTCCTACCTTGTCGGTCCACCTTGTAGATGTAAAGTCAGAGACGACAGCTCATCTGTTGCTGCAGTTTGTCTTGGTCATCCTCTAGTCCTTCATCAGTGGTCACATTGTCCAGCAGTGACACTGAGGTGTCTAAAAACTCCAGCAGCACTGCTGTGTCTGATCCACTCAGACCAGCACAACACACTACTGGCGCTTATGGGGACTTGGACCTGGATTTTGAATCGACTTGAGAAGAGCGGATTAGACGTTAGACAGACATTAGACACGGCCACGTTTATGATTTGGTGTTAAAGGGTTAACTAAAACTACTGGTGTAGAAAATTTACATATGAATTCTAAACAGAAATTATGTAAATATATTCAATATTGGAACTTTTAGCCCCTTAAAACCAGCATTGACCATAAAAGGTTAACATCGGTTGGTCCTATCATTTAACACCTGGGTCTACATTGACCTCATTCATCTGAGTCTTTGTGGTCAAACTTCAAAGCACCTGCTTTGACTAGAATAACTGACCTTTATTTCCATAACGGTCAACCTCCTCAGAGCTCCACGCTAACTGGAATTTCCGCATAAGCTTTTCAGAAAAGGCTCTGTACAGAACCATCTATAGCACGTTCTCCGTCAATCCAAAGAACGCGTTCATGATCCAAAGAACCCCTTAATCATGCAGATGGTTCTTTGTTTGTTCTTGGTTCTATGTAGAACCATTTTCTTTACTCCAGAACCCTGAAAGCACCATCTTTTTTCTCCCCAGTCCCCAACTGGTCTCAATTCACCTGATCTGCCCAGTAACGGCTCTAGCAGGATCGTTCCTTAACCCCGTCACTGGTGCTGAACTTCAGTCCAATACTGGAGTTAATCCATGTCTGAGAAGCTCACCCAGAGTTTTGAGCGATGAGTCTGCGTCCCTCACACACGACTCGATTCTCTCTCCAACTGTCTGACCCGAAAACAGGCAGACTGGAGCCGACCAGCTCAGACTCAGCCAGACTGGGAATCGGGGCTAAAAGCGGGGTAAAAGTCGGGTAGAGTAACCCGACTTAAATCAGCTTAATATGCCAGAAGAGCCAGTGAACTGCGGATTATACTGTCATGAAATGGGCAATACCTGCACGAGATCCATAGCTTAGTCCAAGAAACAGCACAAACGAACCCTAAATCGACACGACGTCTCGCATTGCACTGAACTGTTTCACATTTGACCGGATTCTGTAAACATTAAATCCACAAGTGACTGCGATAAATGACCAATCAGTCCATCAAACTGCCTGCCTCACTACTGTACGCTCATTTTAAACTGAACTGGGAGCTTTTTCCGGCGTCCGGCTCCGGCTTCTAAAACAAAGCTCTGCTTCCGTGACCACGCTAACCAGCCCTATTCAGCTGGAAAGACGGACTGAGTCATGCTGTCCGGCTCAGGCTGGCCAGCTGCAGTATATGAGGCCTGCTGCTCAATTTTGCTGGCAGTATTGAGGAAATGCTTGTCGTGGCATGCGGCGGACACATCCTGCTCCTCCAGCAGCACACACACACACTCCCCTTCAAACCTCTTTCATCTCAGCTGAAGCTCGACATCATAAATGATTTAGCCTCAGGGGGGTTTGTTGTTTATGTATTCAACGCTGGCTCGTGGAGACAACCTGCCAAACAGCGGAGAGCAGCCCTCAAGACTGGCTGTGCGGAAAATGACATGCTCTCCTTCAAACTTCATCTTCAGCTGCACGCTGCAAACACGCCGGGATCACCACGCGCAAATATGCGGCCGAATTTCAGGCTTCAGACCTCAAGAGCACGTCATACGGTGTCATAGACCACATTAGCAAGTCTATTAGAGATTACCTAACAACTCCACACTTGTTAGGCAAGGATGTGGTGATTTAAGGCCAGCCGAACCGCAGCTGCGCAGGACTGTGCGAACCGCAGCCGAACCGCAGTGCAGATAAACATGAGCTCGCTCTGCTCGTACACGACGGACGGAATCCGGCGTTCACCGTCAGTCGGCCTGCCAAACCATACAAGCTGGAAAAAGGTTAAGACAGTGAGGTCAGCTGGGGAAACAGACCGTTAGCTTCTGTCTGTTCATCTCAAAGACCGCCTGTGATGGAAAAAGACTAGACTAGCAACACTAGCTGAGGTAATACAGTACTGTGAGAAAGTCTTGGCACCCAAGACACATTTTCAAAATTTTTGTGTTTATTGGCTGAGAAAAGTGTTCATATTTGAATAAACAAAATTTATAGAATATTAATTAATAATGTTAATTAATAATGGGAGTTTGCATGTTCTCCCAGTGTTCTCCCCGTGTCTGGGTTCTTCGGTTTCCTCCCACAGTCCAAAGACATGCAGTCAGGCCGACTGGACGTGCTACATTGCCCCTGTGTGTGAGTGTGTGTGTGATTGTGTATGTCTGTCTGTCTGAATGAATGAATAATGATTTTATATATATATATATAATAAATAGTGATGTTCTGGATGTTTGTGTGTTTACCCATCTCCAAGCTTCTCCTCGAGGAAGTCCAGTATTATATGTAGTTAAAAAGCAGCTCCTGGTTTGACCAATCAGTGCTCAGTAAATTGAGCTCATGATGTCATTGATGATATTAACGAGTCTCTGTGGCGGCTGTGAAGGTGTCCAGGAAAAATCTGGACCCAAGAAATTCTTGTTACTGTTTATTGTTTTTCTGTTTATCTGAATTATGAATACGACTTTATTCTAATGTATATTGTGATAAACTCACTGATGAGGTACATTGTTTAAAGACTGACTGTGAAAAAAGACTAGGCTAGTAACGTTAGCCGAATTTACAGCATTTAGCAGATGCTCTTATCCAGAGCGACTTAGAAAGTCGTGCTTTGTTGTAAAGGATCGTTGCCAGTTCTGAACAGATTAGGCTTGTAGCTGAGGTGATACACCTCTAGCATTCGTTTGCTTCTCTAAAAGACGAACTGCCTGAGAAAAAAAGCTAGTAGCGTTAGCGGAGCTACGAGATCACCTGCAGAGCACATGTCCATGTGTCCACTAGGCATGTAGTTAGCACCATGCTAATTAGCGCTGTATAAGCTTCCATTGCTTCTTGTGTCTTGGATGCTTGTTGTATGTTGGTCAGCAGCAATGGAAGGTAATATACTGGTCTTTACCAAAACCAGCATATAATCACATAACAGACAGTCTTGGGCCAGTTCTGGCTTTCCTATGTGAGTGTAGGTTGACTACCGGGCAGATGTTCGGCATTTGGGCTTTATTCTCTTTTGCCTTGTGTCTACATTTTTGGGACAATTCTGGCATGAATATTGCGAACCAGCAGTGTAGTTGGGCCTCATTGGGACCAGATTTGGGCCATAGCCTTTAGTTCTACTCACTTTACAATGTGTGGGCCAGATCTGGGCCAAGGACCCTGCCATATACTGGGCCAGAACAAACCAAGGATGTGGCCCAGAAGTGAGCCAGGCAAATTTTGCTAGGTGGGTATGCTTGACCATGCTTGTGTGAACTATACTGTATACTGACCAGCTAAACCAGCATAGAATGAATGCTGGTCTGTGCTGTTTTTTGCTCAGCAGGCAGCTCCAGGGGTAAAACTAAAGAGGCAAACTCTAGAAACCAAACTTCTTTCAGGAATTGGGCAAAAATATGTAAAATCGAAGATTCAAAAACAAGAACTGATCGAAACACGAATTAAAGTAACTTACAGTTCAAGTTCCAGTCATTTTTCCACAAGCTTGAGAGACAACTGGAACATCAGATAAATCACTTTTACTGTGTTATGTCATTGTATGCATACTAATTTGGATTTTATGAATATCTAATTTGCATAATTAGCATTTTGCCGACATAAAATAATGATACCAATGTTAGCATTAGCTTTCTTACTAGATCTTGTCACCTTAGGAGACTCTTTGGAAAGCGATAATTCTAATTATATCAATCGACACATCAACATATCCATATAATTTACATTCTGGTGCACTTTTTGGTGATTTAATCGTGCTCGGTAACTTCATTCCTACCCGGAAGAGTAAAAAAATACCCTAAATTGTTGTTTATTTCAGTGACTGACCAAAGACAGAAGGTCCTGTTGGTACCAGTCTTAAACGGGTACCAAAAACCATAAAACTGGACCTTTCAGTACTGGACCAATAGCCAATGGTGCCAAAGTTATCGTACTTTCTGCAGTGAATGCCCTTAGATCTCACATTCACTTGTTAGATGAGGCACTATAATTAGCTCGTCACATCTTCTTCCCCGAAAACACTCTGGAAACTCTCTGGAAAACAGCAGGACCGGAGAATCCCTGCCGTCCCGGCTCTGTAGCCAAGCGCCCCAACAGAAGGAAGACGAATGACCCCTGACAGAAAGATAGAAGAGGAATGGCTGAAGATCTTTGGTCAGTCAGCTGTGATAAAATCCATCCTGCTCTGCTGCATCAGACAGGAGACAGGAGAATGGATGGCGGACAAAAGCGCCAACAGCTCTGAATGAAACAAACGTACATCCCACCTATTAAAGGAGTGATATGTCATTGAGTCGGACGTGGTGGGAATAGGGGATGTGGAGGTCCGGTACAGAGGACAGTAGTGATGCACTGATACTGTAAAAACATTTGACGTCTGACTGTGCAAAGCTGATGGAGCAAAAGCCACATATTTTGTTATGTGATCTTACGACAAGAAAATCAATTAACTCAAAATTTTAAAGCAAACCAACTTTGAAAATTCCTGCACAAAACCAAAATTCAAGCCACACCTGTAGGTTATTTTGCCATTTTATGTTTTTCAATAGATGTAATAAACACAAACTGCAAAGAAATAAAATGCACTAATATTATTGATAATATCTGCTTTCAATATGATAAAACTGAGGGGAACATAAAATAAAAACAGTTTCCATAAAATAAACTTACTAAAATGATTACAGTATGTGCAACATCCAACATCCTTGAAAACCGAGAACATCTGGTCATTTGTGGTAATGAATGAACAGTTTCTTGTCAAACTACATGTTTTGTTTATTTTCTAAGTGAAACTACGTACACACTGTTTATTTGCTGAATTTAACATAAAAAATAAAGCATAAAATATGGCCTGTGCAAAAGTTATGCAGCATTTTATGCTTCATTTTTATATACCCTTATACTATAAAAGAACCTGGCTTTTGAACTTTACGCTGGTAACAATCTGGATGGGCTGCCTTCTTAGGTTTCTCCTTTGGTCTGGAAAACACGGCATCCACTATTTCCATCAAAAATCTGAATGACTCGCTCCTCAGACCACAATACACGTTTCCACTGTGCATCAGTCCAGTTCAGATTAGCTCCAGCCCAGAGAACTCGGAGGCGTTTCTGGACATTGCTGACATTTGGCTTCCATCGTGCGTAGTACAGTCTTACTCTGCATTTGTGGATGCAGCTGTGATCAGTGTTCAGTGACAATGGTTTGTCAAAGTATTCCTGAGCCCAGGCTTTGATATTCATCTTAAAAGTAGGCTGGTTTTAATGCAGTGCTATGCGTTAGGTCAAAGGTCACAGGCCGTTAGTCATGGTGTTTGACCTTGCAAAGATTTTTCCAGATTCCCAGCATCTTTAAATAATATTTAATAACATAGATAGTGAAATACTTAAAATCCTCGCAAAAAGTAGGTAAAGAACATTGTTTTTATATAGCTGACATACTCATTCGTCACCACTTTGCCAAAAATGTGTGTATTTACAAAAAACTTAATAAGGTACAACATTAAATGCACTGTCTTCATCTTTTGTTTACATGCAGGAGAATGTTTACAAATTTACTAATTAGTTTTTATTTCACATACTGTCCCAACTTCTTTGAAACAGGGCTTGTAAATAAAGGGTGGTCTCTGACTTTTGCCATAATGGAAAAATACTGACTGACAGTATTAAAGCATCTGTAGAGTTACAGCTGAGGAGATTCCATAGACTTTCAGCTTTGCAATATGGTGCAGTGGCTGAGAAAGGGCTGCTGAGCAGGCCCACCCACTCCCACATCACCTAGTGAAACCCAGACCACATCTGGCCGACCAGCCAGCAGCTGGGAATGACTTACTCTACGCTGTAGAACGCTCTGTGTCAGTAGAACATTAATCATAGAACTGATAAGAAGCAGTGTACTCAGCCCTAAGAGAAACATGTCTGCTCTAAGTGGGTCTCCACCCACTCCAGTGCTATCAGGGCAGAAAGGCATTGAGCGTGTAAGTTTAGGGGCAATTTATGATGCTCTGGGGCTTTGGGGTGGGCGTCGGCACGACAGCTGAACTGTCAGAGTAAATGATTCATCTAGCATTACTCATAAGAAAGCGCAAAAACTCGGTCGAAAGTGAATCCTGGTTGGACGGTCCTTGCAGATGGCCTTGATGACCCAAGAAAGTCGAGCTTTTCCCATCACGTGGGAGCCAAGAAAATAAACTCTTTTTGCAAATCCCATGACTTAGGTAACAGCGGGGTAGCCAGAATCTCACTTTGGGAGGAATTGATTACAGGTTGGGAGGTCGGCTAGAAAGCATTATGTCCCAGAGACATCACTGTAGTGAGCCTGTCAACTGCCAAGTAGGATACCGAGTTGCAGCTCACAGAATCAGAGGGAAGAAGAACACAGGACTGACTGAGGTTAGGGACCGGAAGGTCGCCAGTATGATCCCGAGTCGACAGTACGTGCCTGAAGTGTCCTAATCCCCAATTGCGCCCCGGGCGCTGTGGACAGGGCTGCCCAACGCTCCGGGCAAGTGTGCTCACTAACCCCCTAGTGTGTGTGCACTCACAGGTGTGTATGTGGTGTTTTACTGCATGGATGGGTCAAAATGCGGAAGTGAAATTTTCCCGTTGCTGGACTAATGGGTCACTTCACTTAACTCAGCTTAACCACAGACCTCTTCCAGCACTTTTAGCACGGTACATTGTTTTCTTCACCACGGTCTTAGTTCGCTAGCTAGATAAAGGCTTGGTACTTCTGCAAGGATGGACATCGATGTGGGAACAAGACCTTGTATCTTCAAAATTGGGAGGAGACTCCTAAACTTCACACGAGATGGCAAAAACATACTCTATTTTTAATAAAAGACTTTATATCAAGTAAATCTGGCCTTTTCTTTTGGTCCATTTAACCAAGGCATGCACTTCTCTAAAATATCAAACATGCACTGCGGTAATCTGTGTGTCAACTGACTGCTGATTGGCTCTTGAGCACAAGTGGGGGTGGGACAAGATCCAAACAATAACGGAACCAACACTAGAGCAAAACCAGATCAGTTCAGTTTAGGCAGAAGCATTAAAACTAAAATAAAATCTTCAAATGATTTGTTTTCTGTATATTCTGGTTTGGATGCTGTTCACGAGTATGTTGACGGAGACCTACATGACTGTCTGTGCAAGACGTCCACATCTGTTCATACACTGTTAGAAATAAGTTCTGTGCAGGTACGTTATTCGTTCATCAAGGTACAAAGGTTTCTCATCGAGGTTTCTCTGCATACTTTGTTACCCCCTTTTACCCTGTTCTTCAGTGGTCAGGACCCCCATGGACCCTCACAGAGCAGGTACTGTTTGGGTGGTGGGTCATTCTCAGCACTGCAGTGACACTGTGTGTGTTGTGCTGGTCTGAGTGGATCAGACTCAGCAGTGCTGCTGGAGATTTTAAACACCTCAGTGTCGCTGCTGGACTGAGAATAGTCCACCAACCAAAATATCCAGCCAACAGCGTCCTGTGATGACAGATGGAGGACTAGAGGATGACCAGCACAAACTGTGCAGCAGCAGATGAGCTGTCGTCTCTGACTTCACATCTACAAGGTGGACCGACAAGGTAGGAGCGTCTAATAGAGTGGACAGTGAGTGGACACAGTGTTTTAAAACTCCAGCAGCACTGCTGTGTCTGATCCACTCAGACCAGCACAACACACACTAACACACCACCACCACATCAGTGTTACTGCAGTGCTGAGAATGACCCACCACCCAAATAGTACCTGCTCTGTGAGGGTCCATGGGGGTCCTGACCACTGAAGAACAGGGTAACAGAGTATCAGAGAAACAGATGGACTACAGTCTGTAACTGTAGAACTACAGAGTGCAGCTATACGGTCAGTGGAGCTGATAAAGTGGACAGTGAGCGTAGAAACAAGGAGGTGGTCATGATGTTACGCCTGGTCGGTGTAAATGAACATATCAAATAAACGCAATGACAGCACTGAGATATCATGTAGTACAACTACAGGGACTTCAGTGCAAACTAATGGAGCTGTTCTTAGGCCATAGAAATATGAAATAAAACCATAGGACCGCCGACAGGCCCATTTTTGTATGTGTTTCAAAGGGTTAAAGGGGGGAAACGGCACGAGGGTGCAGGAACTCATTGCCTTTGGGCACATCCTGTATTTTAAAAGTGGAAGGCAAATTACACTGAGTAGTCTTCCGTGTGAGAGGGTCTAGGCCCCCCAGGCCCCCCTGTAGCTATTCCCTTGCTGTGTGTATATTTAGTCACAAAGATTCTCAAGGAAGTTCGATGACTAATTCATCCTTGGTCCCTGCACTAACTCATTAACATATAATCTGCTTACGGAATGGGCGAGTGGCTGCAAGTCCCTGCAGGGATCCGCCACCGAACCAATCACAGAGCTGCTAGCCATCCCGGGAAACATACTCCAACAATAAACACTCATTACACACTGCAGCGCTTTGCACACGCTGGAAAACACTGTGTCACAGCGTGTTATGTGTTCAGTGACGATGGCATCCTACTTTGCATACACGCCTACGCCAGCACGGCCCCACGGGAAGCCAGGCGGCGCTTCCTGGGTTACTCAGAGGTCTGCGTGCCAGAGCCGGGATGAGTAATGCTGGACAGCGGTCCCAGGACGAGGTTTTATTGCTTCCAAAAGCTGCAGAAGCACCGCCGGACGTCGTGTGGCAGGCATTAACCCAAGTGCTGGAGTTCAGAACAAACACTCTGGAAAGTTTCGTACCAGCTGGCAGGCAGGCCACGCGCTCAAGACGCGCTCAAAGCCCCAGGCTTGCATTTAGTTATATCGCACGAGTCAAAACGCTTGTCATCAAACAGCCATTTAAACGCTGACCGTTAAGCTGCGGGAGACATCAGATGTGGGCCCCTTCTGTTTTCTTGCCTGGAGCATTACTGCATTAAGAAACAACAAAATCATCTGTCAGCTAGGAGAGCTGTGCAGCAAGAAAATAGGAGAAAATTACTGCTCGAATTCCAGAGCGCTTAAACTCCCAGGGAACATAGCGTAGATCTGACATGTTTTTCCCCTCAGTGTTACATTAAAGGTTCAGCGTAAAATCTAAAAATGGACATGACGCAAAGTTCAGGGACACCTACAGAAGCTTTTATGAACCCCATTCCAAATCCATAGGCATTAATATGGAGTTGGTCCCCCTTTGCAGCTCCAACAGCTTCCACTCTTCTGGGAATCTTTCTACAAGATTTTGGAGTCTGGATTCATCCTGAAGAGCATCTGTGAGGCCAGACACTGATGTTGGACAAGAAGGCCTGGCTCACAGTCTCCATTCTAGATCATGTTGGATAGGGTTGAGGTCAAGGCTCTGTGAGGGCCAGTCAAGCTCTTCCACACCAAACTCACCCAGTCTTGACTTCATGGAGCTGCTTTGGTCACTGGGGCTCAGTCATGGAACAGAGAAGGTTCTTCCCCAAACTGTTCCCACAAAGTTGGAAGTGTACCGTTGTCTAAAATGTCTTGGAGCTGAAGCATTAAGATTCCCTTCACTGGAACTCAAGGTTTCTAGGCCAACTCCTGAAGAACAGACCCATATCATTATCCCTCCTACACCAAACTTCACAGCTGGCACAGAGCAGTCAGGCACTGCTGTTCTCCTGGCATTCACCAAACCCAGACTCGTCCTTTGGACTCCAATGACGATGATCATTGCATTATCTTATGGTACTTTTCTTCATAACAAGCATAAAAAAGCTAGTAGTAGCTGATGTCTTGATAGCAAGCTAGCTACATTTTCCATTCAACCTTTAATGATGTAGCAGTTTTGAGTGCAAAAACAGAACTGCTGCACCATGTAAGGTGGAACGAGACCTTCTGGAACGGAAAAACTGAACTTCTTATTTAGAAAATTCGAACGAGAAGTTGGCGAATATCTCACTTCAGCTTCACATCACTGAAGAATTAGGGGGGGTGATAATAAATAACTGCCCCCCTCTTTGAAGGCGTATGATCCCTAAATGTAACTAAAGCCCAGCAGTGAGGAGCTGAACTTTCCCCTCCTCTGCTGTCCCTGCAGACGGGCAGGGTCGCCTACAGAGCGGCGCTGGTAGCTGTTAATGAAGTGATGCTCTTTTATTAGAGGGTCTCATTTCAGAGGGAAGATCTCAACCACTGCCCCTTATAACTCAGTTCAGAGGGGTCAGGGGGCTTTTCATTTTGAGTATTTGTTCCTCTCAGTGGTTTTTCCTCGTGTTCTCAGGCAGCTTCCCCTTTTGAGTCTTGGTACATCTCAGTTCTTCCTCATGCTCTTAAGGAGGTTCTCCTGTTGAGTATTTGCTCCTTTCAGTGGCTCATCCTAATGTTCTTATGCAGTTTTCCCTTGGTCTTGGTTCCTCTCAGAGGCTGCTCATATTGGTATTGAGTCTCTCCTTGTGAGTTTTGGTTCCTCTCAGCGGTTCTTCCTGTTCTCCCCTCAGTGATACTCATTAGGGAGCTGCACCCACATTTCTGGACAAGCTACTTTGAGGTCTGTACAAATGAACCTGAACTGCTGTGAAGCTGAAGTGCAGAGCGTCAGCTTCAAGTCAGTGTTAGTTTTCCTCACATCCTCCAGACAAACAGAGCAGGACTCCTAATATCAGATTTATTGAGCTGCCCTTTCTTCTTCGTCGATCAGCAGCTTTAATTTTAGAAACCTAAGCGCAGTTAGAGGTTTCAATTAAGGAACCTCAACCACGATGTACGACATCGCTCACAGCGTTTCCACCGCGGTTCCCTGGTGACCTTCCTACCGCTGGTTATTGACGTTTCTTCTGCTTAACGCAACCCTCAGACTGCAGCAGCCGTGTATTAGCATTCACCCGACGCCTCTGTTCTGCGGAGTTCTCTCTACGGAAGGCTCGTTAGGAGCTCGGACGTCCGTCCACCTTACAAGACGCGCCGAGACTCGTCAAGAACGTTCAGCAGAAAGGTTTCCCATCACATACCAATTAGAGCCCAAGCCTCGTTCACATTACAGATACAAATGCTGTACGAGTGGAGCCATACATCTCAATCTACAGCGCTGTCCTACACACACAAAGATGGTTCTTCAAGGGTTCTTCGGTAAAGAGAACTGTTCTATACAGAATCGTGAACACTCTCTTCTTTGTATGGTGAAATGGATGCTCTATATGATTCTATATAGAACCTTTTTGAAAAGTGTTCTATGTAGCACCAAAAAGGGTTCTTCTACTGTAATACGCCTGCTATGGTAACAATAGAAGAACCCTTTTTGGTGCTACATAGAACACTTTTCAAAAAATCAAATAAAATCACACACAATGCATATTCCATCCATCTAAAGAACCATTTCACCATGCAAAGAACCCTTGAATCAGGCACACTTAAAAAGATGGTCCTTCAAGGGTTCTTTAGTGAAGAAAACGGTTCTACAAGAACCAAGAACACTCAAAGAACCCTTTGCATGACTAAAGAGTTCTTTGCATCATGAAAGTGTTCTTCAGGTTGATGAAGAATGTGCTGCAGATGGTTCCACTTAGTACCTTTCTGACAAGGGTTCTTCTATTGTTTCAGGCTTGACATCATAAACGTCGTAACCACAGTAGAAACCTTTTAAGTGCTATATAGAACCCATTTAAAAAAGCTCCTATATAGAACCTTCTACAGCACATTATCCATCAATTCGAAGAACCATTTTACCACGCAAAGAACCATTTAATGCACAAAAGATTGGAGAACGGTTCTGTATAGAACCAAGAACACTCAAAGAAGTCTTGCATAACAGCAGGGTTCTTTTCATTGTTCTATATAGCACCAAAAGGGTTCTTCGGATGTTACAAGCCTGACATCGAAACCATTACAAACCTATTTGGCGCTACATAGAACCCTTTTTAAAAAAAAGCTCCTATACAGAACCTTCTACAGCACATTCTCCATCCTTTTGAAGAACCCTTTAATCAAGCACACTTAAAAAAGAAGGTCGTTCATGGGTTCTTTAGTAAAGAAAATGGTTCCAAGAACCAAGAGCACTCAAAGAACGCTTTAATCATGCAAAGTGTTCTCTGAGTATTAATGGTTCTATAGAGAACTTTGAAGAGCCATCTTTTTTAAGGCTCTAAGAAAACCCTTGAGGAACATAAGTTGTTCCTAACAGTGTTATAAATGAAACCAATATTTAAAAGCATTCATCTCAATGCAATGTTACTCATTCCGTTAAATACAGTAAATGTCCAAAAGTTTGTGGACACTCCTTCTTAGTAGTTAATTCAGCTGCTATCTCCATAGAAAAGCACTGACCAATAGAATGGGACTGTCGGAAGCAGCTGCACATGATCCTAAGGTCACCACGTCCAGTGTCAAGCACTGGCTAGAGGGGTCTAAAGCCCCCCAGCATTGGGCAGTGGAGCTGCGTTCTATGATGTGAAGGAGCTCCATCCAATACCTTCGGGATGAGCTGGACTGACCATCTAACATCAGTACCTGACCTCACTAATGCTCAATCAAATCCTCACAGTAATGTTCCAACATCTAGAGTAAAGTCTTTCCAGAAGAGGAGCAGCAAAGGGGACAAATTCCTTTTTATACTCTTGATTTTTGGAATAAACACTGAATGAACAGGTGTCCACAAACTTTTGGCCATATAGTGTATGTATTTCATATATTATGCTTTGTTTGAATAAACATCAACTAAACCTTAAGACAGCATCTGCGTGTGAACTGAAGTTTGGCTGGGACAGCATGTCAGCTTGTGGATACCAACGTATCTTCTGAGTATTACTGTTTTAATATGTTATTCAACACTTATGCATGTGTTATGAAGTCCCTATGCAGGCAGGCTTCAAATAAAGGGTCACCAAAATAAGTCTGAGACTTTACACCACCCTTCCCGTTTAAGACCACTTAGTGATAATTTGAATAATAATAATAATAATAACTTTCACATAGCACACCTTTCGTGACATCAACTCAATGTGCTTTACAGAAAAATAAAACTAAATTCATTAAACACATTTAAATGGAAATTTCTTAGAGTTCTTCTTAGAAGATCCAGAGTTTCTACAACAAAGCAAAATGAATTCACAAGACTCTTCTTAAGATAAGAGACCCACAATTACTCAAAACAAAACGAGACTTCATTTACAAAAACACGTCTAAAAAGAAACGTCTTATTCTAAAGGTCCAGAACTTCTTAGAGACTCCTTCCATAATCGTGGACCCAATACACTAAAAGCTCGCTCAGGCATGGAGCAGGACTTTGAATGTGGAACTACCAGCAGGTTCGAGGGTCCGGACCAAAGCAAAAGCTTGGACATGTAAATAGTTTGGGAATGAAGACACTGACTGACCAGTAAAACCAAAAGTGCCATTTTTTACCATTTCCACCTCTACAGACATAAACTAACCCGAGAGGCCGTGACGGACGGCCAACAGGACCTCCGCAGTGACCTCAGCGTGGACAAGATGACAAAGACTGGAATATCTTTAAGCTCCATCTGCCCTGTCTCACGGTTTGACATTCAGAGGGTCTTAAATCTCTCTCCTGAAGCTCCTTCGCCCACCCCATCTCTGGAGGGCAGCCGAATAAGAGGCAATCATGATGTTCGGCAACAAGCATTCGTCTTTGCCGCCGGACGTGCATGGACTGACGATTATATGGATTGATAGAGGGGTGTGAAGAAAGAAGAAGAAAATCAAGCACCCACCTTGAGCTCCGCTCCTCTCCTCGCGAAGCCTCTTCACAGCAGCCAATCCCTGCTTTTCATTACGCGAGGCTGCGGAGAAAATACGGAGAACGGAGTGAGGCGGTTTTCATCTGAGCACAGCAGCTCTGCACCATGAGAAAACGGAAACATGGAAGCTGTGAGAATCGCCGTACCGATGAGCCTAGAATGGCTTACAGGTGGTCTCCACCTTCAGTGTAAAGGGGGAGTGAAAATCAAAGCCAAGTTCAAAGTTAATAATGAGTCAATGTTGACAATTACAGCTTCGTTTGGCGCATATTCTGACAGGCTATCGGTCATGAAAGGGATCAAACTCCAGCCTAAAGCCAGCGTTATACCTGCTGTTTGTCATGATTTGTCACGTCTCTCAGCCTCACCTGCTCAATTTAATATCGTTTACATGTCGTGTTCTCTCACTACAACACCCAGCATGCATTAGCCCAGGGCTCGCAACCCAAATGTGATCACATTTTCAACAAATATCAAAATCAAAAATACAATATAAATGAACACCCAGTCTGACTTTGCTCTGCTTTGAGCTTCAGCTCAGCTAAAGCTGCTTTTCTCGCATCTCCAGCAGGAAACTTTTCCTCAAAAGTGGAAGTTTCTTGTAAAACGTCTCTCAACGTTCAGCTTTTCACGGGGCTGAAGTCGCTTCTCATTCACCAGCTTCTTGCTCGAATTTCCACGTTCCACCTTAAACGGTGCCCGAGGCGCCAGAATGTAACCACTGCACCATTTAAGGTGGAACGGCAGAATTCCAACAAGAAATTGACTTCAGCTTTGTGACTTTTTAGTGTTTGTCAGTTTCTCACTGCAGATTAAACGTATCAGGAAACCAGCTGGAGTGACTACAAACACGAATAAGTCCATTCGTCTCCAGATTATCGATGTTTGTCTTAAATCTCTCTCTTTGGGCTCCTGTGTGGTACAACTGTCTAAGCGTTGGCCGTGTCATCAGGAGATCACGAGTTCGATCCCCTTTGCCGTTTTGTATCTACTAGCTGGGCGAGACTGTCGTCTGTGTTGCTATGGTGACCAGCCGTCTGCGCTGATCTTCAGGGTTAAAGGGTGAATCAGCAGTTCTACATTAACTCCAGCGTTTAAGACCATTTACTGTTAAACTGTGTTGAAGGATCAGCAGAGCTTTATTTACTGTAGAGGAGGATTATTTTATTATTACCTACTGATCTGATTCAGCCGTGGAGCCGCGACAGGGCAGAAGAGCCACATGTCGCCGACCCCGGAGTTATGCAAATACACAATCCCTGTGGTGTCGACCAATGCGGCCGAGTCTAGTCACTGATATGTAGGCTACTAAGTACAACCAAGCTAGCATGAGAATAAATTTTATTTTAATCCATTCTCTCCACAAAAAGCTCATTATAAGACTACAGTTGAAGTTATTACAGTTAAACAGCTGCAATGAGAGATATTCAGCTCCCTAGCAGGAACGTGAGCTCTCTGCCTTCCTTCAGCAACTAGTAATTTAGCAGTTCCTCCCAACATACATCATCAGAAGGAGGCTTCAGTCTTTAAACCAGATAATCCGCTCTAGAGGAATTACTGTGGCACTGACATAGTGACTGACACAGTGATGGTTAGTTTTCTCGTTTTGGTCCGAGTGCCCCTTTAAAGCTCTGCCTTCACTCGTACTCGGCCCAAAAAGACTTGAGCTCCTAATCAGAGAGTTAGACGAAGAGCATCAACAGCCAAAGGCGGTAATTTCCCTAGTAATATTTTTGGCTTCTGGGAATTAAATATATAACCTAATTAACTAATCCTATTAATTATCCCACACATGAGGAGGAGGGAATCAGGATGGAGAACACTGTTTCTGGCCATAAAGCGTTCTGTCAGATGCAAACTAGACTGAGGAGCTTATACTGGAAGAACTGCAAGAACAATCCAGCTTAAAGGGAGGCATTTCAGAAGCCTTCACACTCACAGCTCACCTCTGCAAAGTTTGTGTTAGCCGTCTTCTGGCTCTTTGCCAGTGGTCAATTTCTGACCACAGAGCTGCTCTCAGCTGGACATTATTTGGGTGGCGTACCACTTTCAACCTAGCAGTGAAAGGCGTTTCCAATAAAGTGGCCAGTTAGTGGAAGTACAAGGTAGGTGTTTCCAATAAAGTGGCCAGTAAGTGGACACACAAGGCTGGTGTTTCCAATAAAGTGGCCAGTTAGTAGAAGAAGTAGGTGTTTCTAATAAAGTGGCCAGTTAGTGGAATCACAAGATAGGTGTTTCCAATAAAGTGGCCAGTAAGTGGACACACAAGGCTGGTGTTTCTAATAAAGTGGCCAGTGAGTGGACATACAAGGTTGGTGTTTCCAGTAAAGTGGCCAGTTAGTGGAGGTACAAAGTAGATGTTTCTAGTAAAGTGGCCAGTTAGTGGAGGTACAAAGCAGGTGTTTCCAATGAAGTGGCCAGTAAGTGGACACACAAGGCTGGTGTTTCTAATAAAGTGGCCAGTGAGTGGAAGAAGAAGTAGGTGTTTCTAATAAAAAGGCCAGTTAGTGGAATTACAAGGTAGGTGTTTCCAATAAAGTGGCCAGTAAGTGGACACACAAGGCTGGTGTTTCTAATAAAGTGGCCTGTGAGTGGACATACAGGGTTGGTGTTTCCAATAAAGTGGCCAGTGAGTAGACATACAAGGTCGGTGTTTCCAGTAAAGTGGCCAGTTAGTGGAGGTACAAAGTAGGTGTTTCTAGTAAAGTGGCCAGTTAGTGGACATACAAGGCTGGTGTTTCCAATAAAGTGGCCAGTTAGTGGACTATACATACACAGCACGCTGCCTGTGGAGTCAGTTAAAGTCATTGTTAGTCAAAGACTTACAGTTTGTGTAGAAAGCCTGTCGAAAGGGTTTAGAGCTGGAGTCTTTAGTGTAAGACTTGGCTTAGCCAGTGTGTGAAAACCTGTCTGAGAGCTGATATTCCTGCGGAGTTGGAAAACGCCTGGAGGCCATAATGTGGAGAGTCAGCTTTCTATTTATGCTGCGATTTACGTAACACAGACACAGAGACATGCGGGTTTTCTCACGACACACAGGAAATTCAAACTGTCTGTGACAATAAAGTAAATAATTAAGACAACATGCATCCCCATCACACGTTCCTCTGGTCTTAGGCAGAGAATACATAGCACAGACAATAGGTGGGACATTTCTCACTGTCTCTTTCCTCAAATTAGAGCGGGCACGCGTCCAGCCGAGGCCTAACGGCAGGAATAATAAGCAGAGATTACTTTAGCTCACACAGTGTGAGCTTCAGGCTGAACAACTCGCCAATTTGGCTGTAAAGACATCGGAAAGAGCCCCTTAGTAACAATGATGTTACTACAGCAACACTGCTAACTAATCACTGATGAGTTGAAGTTAAACTAAATTTCTTTCACACTTTCTTTCCATAGTGTCTCAGAAGCAACGTGAGTCATTCAGAGTCTGTTCTAGATAAACTGACCGAGTCAGAGCTGCTCACAGTGGTGGTGATAGGAACCAGACGTCCCGCTAAAGTGCTCCTCACAGAAAGTTCCTATAGGAACTGGTTCTGAATTCACTGCCTGACGACTGAGACGCTGTTTAGAGAAGACTTGTCATGGTGGAGGGACACATGCACGGCACTGCGAGGCAAAATAATCTCCCCATTTTTCTCAGGTTTTCCACTATTTTATCATCGTTAACATTCCATATGATAACTCAGAAGGTATGTGTAGATCTTTCCTGAACTGGAATTTGCGGAATCTGGTAATCTGCCGATAGCATGCAGCACAATAAAGGAATAAACCATTCGAGGGGGAGGGTGACTGTGACTTTCCCACGTTTAAGGGGTGTTGTTAGGCAAAGAAGAGCCAATTACTGCTTTCACAATGCAGCAACAACATGTTATAAAATACACTAATATTCCATAAATAATGTCACTCATTAAGAAAAAGTGCAATAAATATTTACTTTGCTCCTGGAAATATACAGTCATATGCAAAAGTTTGGGTGTCCCTGACCAAATGACGTTTTGTTGACTTTGTAAGCGAAAAAATGAGGACGTCCTCACCAGAGAACTTACAGGGGAACTTCACAATTTTTAAAAAGAAATTTCTGTATTTTTACAGCAAGATTTTACGACTGTTTTCCAATAGTTTTGAGAAGGTTATGCGAGGCACAACAGTCCACAAAAGAAACGTTTTTCAGATTTTCCTCTAATTTACCACCATCAACATCACACACAAAGGCCTGTGTAGGTTCACTGGAGGTTTCGATAGTAAATAAAGGTCTATATTCGTGTTGTAGTCCACTGTACCACTGTAAGGACATCGCAGTTGGTGATGCACCACTTCTCATGAAATCGCTCCGAATAACTTTGTTTACATCTCAGTGACCGAGTTATGCAAAAATTTGTGACTTATGCAGGAAAGTGCACAATTTCAGTCTATTGGAACAAAACGAGTCAGAAAACATATAACGTGCCGGACCTTTCGCGTTAATTTATGCGGCCCTCTATTCAGAAAAATATCCTTACGGTGTAATTATTTTTACTTTTATTTATTTATAATTCTTCATATTGTTTATTTTTCCTGCTATGATGTTTGGTTTGGAGACTATGGCTCTGTCTAAAAGACAGGAGGCTGAGCTGGAGGTGGCGGAGATGAAGATGCTGAGATTTTCGTTGGGAGTGACCAGGCTGGACAAGATTAGAAATGAGCAGATCAGAGGGACAGTGAAGGTGGAGCAGTTTGGAGATAAAGCCAGAGAGGCCAGGATGAGATGGTTTGGACATGTGTTGAGGAGGAATAGTGGATATATTGGGCAAAGAATGTTGGAGATGGAGCTGCCGGGCAGAAGGAGAAGAGGTAGACCTCAGAGAAGGTTTATGGATGTAGTGAAGGTGGACATGGAGATGGTTGGTGTGAAAGTAGAGGAGGCAGTTGATAGGGCAAGATGGAGGCAGATGATCCGCTGTGGCGACCCCTAAAGGGAGCAGCCGAAAGAAGAAGAAGATGATATTGTTAATTTTTCTGTGAAGGATAGAGTCAATATGTTTTTACCTTTAGAACTTAGGCTTTAGGTTATTAAGCTTTAGGTTAATTGCTTGTTAATGTTCTTGTCTCGAGTGCCCTACTCTCTAAAGCATCATCTTTTCTTTTCTAAATATTTGAAATCCAGAAGATAAACAGTAACCGCGCTTTGCAGTCCTCTGTAAAAACCGCGAGGACAAACAAACAAACAAACAAACAAACCGTGTAATTTGGGGCGCTCTAAATTTTGCACGCAGCTGCAGTCCATTAGGGGAGGAGCCAGCGGTCACTCTGGACAGCACGTTTTAATACCTTTCGCATCACTGCAGAGTTCAGCTGACATGCACGCACATCGACAGCCTATGAGAACAAAATATGAAGCTCATCCTCTAAAAAGCGTTTTCTATGGATGGTGTGTGCCGGCGGGAGCCGCAGCGCCCCCTAGAGCCCCTCTCCTCCTGTCGCCAGTGGCCGCAGCCATCGCGTGTGTGTGGCTCGCATTATGTCTGAAGCCGTGAATCATTATTCACATCAGATTCCATCATTTCATCTCTGCTGCGGTCCGTGCATGCTCGCTCTTGCGCTGCGGTAATGAGAGCGGACCCCCGGGGCCGAGCTACATAACACACGCTCGGATTCGTCATTCTGTGGGAACACAAAGGGAAGGGATAGCCGAGCGCGGACGTCATGAAACGTGAGCTGTGTGTGTGTGTAGGTGTGAGTGCTGGGCGTTAACTGTACCTATGATAACGTGCATCCCCAGGCCGGTCAGCTGCCTCGCTACCTCATAGCCCAGGCCCCTCGCTCCCCCTGTAACGATGGCAACCTTCCCACACTGCACGGGCAAAACTGTGGAAGGCAAAGACAAGGAAGCTCAACCTGTAGCTTTTTCAGGAAAGCCTCAATCTGGGGCCATATTACAGAAACATTCTGCCCTTTCGTCTTAATATCTGACCGGTCAAGACAAGAGTTTCACAAATTCATGTTACCGAAGCAAATCTGACCTTTTCTTTCAATCTTCTCAAGATAGAAAATCTGAAATTTCTCGACTGAAGTCGACAATCAACTGTCGTGTCTGTTTCCTAGCAACCGACCATACGGCACAGCTGAAACGTAAAGACGTGATCAAGCTAGTTAGCCAAACAGCTAACGTTAGCTACTGTTACTGAAAAAAAGGTTAAATAAAACTAAAGCGTGATAAACTGAAATATTGTCTCAGCGCCTCGTGCTGTTTATCAGAGTCGCCGCTTTCAGTTTCAGTCTCCATTTCCCAAACGCTTTAGCCGAGCGCACTAATGTTACTCCTCTCTCTGTCTTACTCTGTTTATTAACAGAGATACCTTCAACTCCGTCTCCTCGTTATTCACCACCATCAGTGGAATATTTCATCATCAACATTAACACAGGAATGTAATCCGAGGGACGGTGGAGTTCGAGTCGGCAGCGTCTGGGCTTTTAAACGTTTTTAGAAAAAAAAACTCAGAAGTCAAAGCCCCGTTTTCAGTGTAGATGAATGTGGTGTTGTTATGCTGGTTATAGTGAACTGAGCTGCCCATCACTGCATAAAACAACAGAAACAGACAGTTAAAACAGAAGTTAAGACGCTCTGGGGTTCATCTTAAAGTTAAAAAAATATTTAGGACATTTCCGCAACTTAGGATGTTTCTGTAAAACCATTTTATCTGGAAATAAGATTATAGACTTAAGTACAATAAAGATAGTTTAGCTACATTTTCTTAAGTTGTTAAACATGCCTCTTGTTGCTAATTATATATTAGTAAACACTGAGTATACAATACATAAGTTATCTTAAACATCTAATAAATATAACCCAACAAGTAAAGCCCATCCAGCCGAGCTGAGAGGGTTTTATTTCTGATACAGAACATAGATTTTACCAAAATATTACCTTTTTAAAATGGAATTGTATAAATATCAGGACTTATAGGTGAGTTCAGTTCGATAGCATTAGTATCGGTATCAGTACTTGGTATCGGCTCGATACTAAAGGATCAGGTATCGGTGCGTCCCCAGCTAAAAGTGTACATTTTGTACAGTTCAGGCCTTCGTTCATTATTTCAGGTGGGTGGACACTCTGATGCTGGCCGCTAGCTTCTCATGACCGGCCTTTTGGGGACCATTAACATAATGAAAAGGATTTAAGCTGCTGTGAACGGGTTTGACCTCATTCCTGTTGCCTGAGCACAGGTCAGAGAAGCTCGTCTTTCTCATATCTGCCGAGTTACGACTCTCATTAGGACCACATTTCATGAGGAGCTCCCGGACAAGAAAGCTTGGAACCATTCCTGCTAGTTTAATGGGGATGTCCACTAATCTTTCAGCGTTTCTGCATAATGAACCAGTTAAGATGTTAACAGAGTCAGGATCGTTCACAGTGGTGGTGATGGGAACCAGACGTCCCTCTAAAAGCTCCTCACAGAAAGTTCCTACATGAACTGGTTCTGAATTCACTGCCTGATGACTGAGACGCTGTTTTACGATAGTTCTGAGAAGGTTCTGGACCTCATGCATATATATTTCAATCCACTGATGGTGGAGGGACACATTCAGGGTGTTGTGAGGTAAAATAGTCCAGTCCAATTTTCCAGATTTCCCATTATAACATTCCATATAAGACTCGTGTAGGTTCTCTGGAGGTTCTGGATAGTAAATAAAGTGTCTATATCTGTGTTGTTCTCATGGCGACGTCTGGTTCCTA
Organism: Pygocentrus nattereri; assembly: GCF_015220715.1. Classification (NCBI taxonomy): domain Eukaryota; kingdom Metazoa; phylum Chordata; class Actinopteri; order Characiformes; family Serrasalmidae; genus Pygocentrus; species Pygocentrus nattereri. The sequence continues at coordinate 46,932,076 of NC_051216.1, forward strand.
TCACCACCACTGTAAAGATGTCTGAGTCTCTACAACCAACCATTTCACACCAAACCACTCTGGCTTTACACCTCAAGCATGGAATTATGCAGAAATTTCAGTGGAAAAATTCCTCTTTAATTAACAAGTCAAACCTCCCAACTGAGCGCCATTCACAATCCAAACAGAGAAGAAAGCCCAACAGATTTTCACCATCTTTACGAAACTATGTGACTGAAAGTGGCTTCTTCACCGAATTTTCTGTTCCACCTTAAACGCTCCAGCGGTTACGTCCCACACCGCCGAATTCAGCCTTGTGGTTTCGAGGCTGGACAGACGCTTGATGTACCAAGAGGTTCTACTATAGTTCTAAAATCCTTAAGTGCTTCAGGAGTCGGTCCTTGGGCCCTCCTCATACTCAGACGTTTGACTCATATCTGCTGATGGGCTCAGACTCCTACTGTCACGGTCCAAAAAGACTTTTACTCAAAGGGGAACCAATTGTGCAAAAATTCCACATAATTAAATGGTTAAGATGTGAACGGAGTCGTTCAGAGTTCTAGAGAAACTTACCAAGTCAGAACGGCTCACAGTGGTGGTGATAGGAACCAGACGTCCCTCTAAAAGCTCCTCACAGTAAGCTCCAACATGAATTGGTTCTGAATTCACTGCCTGATGTTTTCTGATAGTTTAGTGATGAAGGTTTTGCATTTTAATCCATTTATTGTAATCCACCCATGGCGGAGGGATACGTGCAGGGAGTTTAGAGGCATCCATAATCAATACATATTAAACTGGTGGTAAATAAAATGTCTATATTTGTGTATTTCTGCAGCCATGCAGATCCCTGGTTCCCATCACCACCACTGTAAAGAGGAGTCTCTACAGTGAAGCCCTTCACCTCAGACCACTCTGAATGACTCTGGACATCTGAAGGACTGACTTATTCAGAAATTTTGGGAAATGTGGTGGGATTCCCCTCTGAGCTCCACTGAACTGACACTTTTACGTGTGTGTAAAGATAATAATAAGGTTTAGGCCGCAGACCTGGCGAGGCAAACGGTCTGTGGAAGAGCTGGTAGAGCAAAACCTTCAGTCCGACCATGTAGAGCTTCAAGGCGGCACCGATTTGGGCCAGAACCCGCATGTTGGCCGCTGATCTCCACGCTCTGTTGTTGAGATGTTTTTTTTCCCACCCGTATTCCCGAAAGCTCCGCCCTTCAGCGCTGTGATTGGCTCCCGCTTCATGCATACGAAAAAGAAGGCGGACGTTTTGGAGCTCGAGCCGCCAGTCAGGCTGAAAGGTTGACCAATCGTAGCGGCGGTGGGCGTGGTTAGTCTGTAAACGGGTGGAAAACGTAATAGCTCTGTCCACACTCGGGTGCCGCAGTGTTTTTCTTCCCCCCAGTGTCAACGTGGAAACAACCGCTGAGTGTTGATAGTTCCTCTCTGTCTTTGATGAACTTTGGAGAAAGAAAAGGAGGGAACGTCTTTAAAACTACAGAAAAAATACATGACCTGCATTTTTATTTCAGTCTTTCGTGCTCAGTAATGTGTACAAAAACACATGAACGCAGAGGAACTTCACAATTAATTCCAGCATCTTTTTTTCATCACTCCAGTAAGTAGAAGTTCCTCCCTTTAGACCTCCACTTGAGTAACAGTACTAAAGTATTTCCCTTCAAATGTACTTAAGTATAAAGTAAAAGTACTAAAAGAGGAATTCTGGCTCTGATGTCCTGTTATCATTTTTATAACCAGACTGGCTTCATGAACTCATTTCAGGTGAAAGTCCTCCAGCGTCTCTCTTGGTAAACCAGTCTTTTAATAGAACGTCATTAATTAGTGACGCTGACGTCTATTAAAATGACCAGAAGCACAAAACACTGAAGGTAAACAGTTTCCATCAGGGAGAACCGAGTGGCTCTGAAATCACTTTTTACACACAAGCAAAGTTTCAGTTTCAGATTTATGTACAACTTAGTTCCAAGTTTAAGTTGAATAAAAACTGGCTTTAAACTCAGGATCACAGATGAGCTCCTTTACTATGTTGATCTGTAGGCGTCTGTTCATAAACATAAACCAGCCCAAACTCATTTACTATAAAATGAAATGGTGTTTGTAGAAATTCAGAAAAAAGCCGCGTCAGTCTCGACTGCATATGTGGACATATTTCTATATTGAGCTCTATTTACACAAAGTTAGGTTAGTTCATCATTTATGTTGAACAGACTCTCCCAAAGTTTTACGCTGCTGCGCTGACGTTGAACCGCGTGCTGCACTGGGTCGGTATGACCGACAGGTCAAAACCAGCTCTAAACAAAGTGACCGCTGGGCCCTGATTGGTGCTCTGGCTTTGCGCTTCTTTCGTTTTGACATGTTACGTTTTTATACACACAGAAACCAAAAGGAACGACAGATTTCTCAAAATGTAGGAGGAAAAAGTCGGATATTAGACTCTGAAATGTAGTGGAGTGAAAGGAGAAAGTCCAGAACGGAGAAACTTCAGTACTGATACACCAAAAATACTAAAGTACAGAAACCAATTACATTTACTCAGTTACTCAGTTACTCAGATACTCAGTTACTCAGTTACTGCTTTTTGGATCCTTTTGTTCTGAAACAAAATGGGAGGAGTGATCAGAGTAAAGCAGCTGAACCAACGTAAGGTAAAAAAGAGGAAAACAGGCCCAGCATGACCTAAAACGAAGAAAAAGGGCCGTCACTCGCTCCAAATCTTGGCAATCGTGTGACTGACTTACTGTTTTAAGGCGGCCGAGTCAGTGTCAGGCTCCATTATTCACTAAATGGCCTGTGCATGTAATTAAACGAGTTCCTTCCGGATCTGCATAACCACAGTCTTTTAAATGACTGATTTGCTAGACTTGGCCTAGTCCTAAGCCTAGTCCTAAGCCTAGTCCTGAGTCTAGTCCTACGCTATGTGGATCTTTCTTTACTATGAAAACCGTTCAGTAGCGGACGAGAAAGAGAGTTGCTTTCAGCTTCATGCTGTCTGGTTTAGAAATCTACATAAATCAGTGCTCTGATTCATTTTGAAGCACTGGACCATCGTCTGACCCCGAATTACACGCAAATCGCATCATACGCTTCAGCGTGAGATGCGAGCGGCTGTAGAGGTCACAGTTTATAATGACCAAGAGAGAAGGTCCAGTCCACCCTGGGTCTGCAGCCCACGCTGGACTTCCACCAGTCCTCTTTTATAAAAGATTCATTGGTGTTATTTTGATCTTAGAACGATCACTCATGAAAACCCGCGTCTCAGTGGGTTCTGAGTTCTGAGAACACTTTTGTCCTTAATTTAGTGAAATGTTCATTACATTCTGCCAGCGTAAAACACACTGAGGCGTCCTCAGGCTCTGTAGATGGGACCACCGTGTTCAGCCAGTCAGGACAAGGAGGCGTTTAGCTCGTCCACAGCAATCAGCAAGGAGCTGAACCACTGAAAGGAGGGGCTGTATTTGTTTAGGGGACAGGACCTTGTAGGCAACACTGGGGGCATGACTGCGAAGGGAACAATGAAGGGAGGGGTTGTATTTATTAAGAGGCGGGGCTTTAGAGAGAACAATGAAGGGAGAGGTTGTATTTATTAAGAGGCGGGGCTTTAGAGAGAACAATGAAGAGAGAGGTTGTAATTGTTTGGGGGCGGGGCTTTAGAGAGAACAATGAAGGGAGAGGTTGTATTTATTAAGAGGCGGGGCTTTAGAGAGAACAATGAAGGGAGAGGTTGTATTTATTAAGAGGCGGGGCTTTAGAGAGAACAATGAAGGGAGAGGTTGTATTTATTAAGAGGCGGGGCTTTAGAGAGAACAATGAAGGGAGAGGTTGTATTTATTAAGAGGCGGGGCTTTAAAGAGAACACTGAAGGGAGGGGCTGTATTTATTTGGGGCGGGGATTTAGAGAGAACAATGAAGGGAGGGGTTGTATTTATTAAGAGGCGGGGCTTTAGAGAGAACAATGAAGAGAGAGGTTGTATTTGTTTGGGGGCGGGGCTTTAAAGAGAACACTGAAGGGAGGGGCTGTATTTATTTGGGGCGGGGATTTAGAGAGAACAATGAAGGGAGAGGTTGTATTTATTAAGAGGCGGGGCTTTAGAGAGAACAATGAAGGGAGAGGTTGTATTTATTAAGAGGCGGGGCTTTAGAGAGAACAATGAAGGGAGAGGTTGTATTTGTTTGGGGGCGGGGCTTTAGAGAGAACAATGAAGGGAGGGGTTGTATTTATTAAGAGGCGGGGCTTTAGAGAGAACACTGAAGGGAGGGGCTGTATTTATTTGGGGCGGAGCTTTTGAGGCAACACTGAAGGAAGGGGCTGCATGTGTTTGGGGGCGGGGCTTGAAGGGAAACGTGAAATGGATGAAAAGTTTAGATTTAGGGTTAAAGTCCCTTTCGGCTTCATCGTCCTGGTCTCAGCATTTGGGCCTCAACATCTTTTCCTTCGCTGTTCTTGAGACTGAGGATTGTTATTGAGCCGAAAAGACAATCAGGTGTTCTTCCATTTAGCTGCCACATCCACACAGACAGTCTGATTAGTTGTATCTCATTAGGCGCTGCTGCTGGGTGCTCTTCGTTCACGGTGAGTGGAGTCCAAGTTATTATGCAACGGATCTCCATGCTGCATCAGATGTCTCGGAGCATCTGCATATTCATTCCTGCTTTTCAAGGGCGGCGCTGCCTCTGTTTGAGTTTGCGGAGGAATGAAAAGAACCCCAGAACAAAAAGGCTGCTCTCTCAGAACGCCCGGAGCAGAAATATTTATCCGGCCCGCCGGGAACTGTGAGCCACGGCGACGGCGAATAAGGAAAATGATGAAAATACGTTCATACCGCGCGTTATCTGTTCAGGAAAGGTGGCAAATGTGCTGTGGAACTGAGACGCAGTCTTCAGCGCAGGCTTTCTCAACCAAACACTGTCTGGTAAGGCATCTGCTCTGAGCTGCCTGACCGTTTTAAACAAGGTTGACCAACAGCCGAGCCACATTTGGCTTCTGAAGTTTGTTTCTAGGACATCCAGGCCAGAGAAGGCCTAGTGATTTCTAGGAAATAAAAATACATGTCTGTATTTTTTATTCCACTTTTATTTAATATAATCATTACGCTAATAAAACCTCCAAAGTGGTAACGTTACAGGAAAAGGGAAAACCATACCCTACATTTAATGTACGTCAAAGGAACCAGGTTTTCTTCCAGGTCACTTTGGGACGTTTCTTTTGGTCCATTCTTCATGACGTTTACACACAATGTAAAGAGCAACAGCTGTTATTATGTCAAAAAGTGAAAATCGACAAAAATGGATATACTTGGTTGTCTTCCCGACAACAGCAAAGTATTTTAGTAATACTCGTTTCGTTGCTACTTTTTGGTTGTGAGCAAAAAAGCTTAAAATTTTGAAAAGCCCACTAGAAAATGATCCAGTCAGGGTTGTTTTGTCTGTTATATCTAGGTAGATACAGCCGAGCAAGCTCTCCCATTGGTTAGGACTTCAGGAGCTGAAGGCACGTTAGATTAACTACCAACATAATTAGGAACTGAAGGCCAGACACAAATTCACTACATCACTGTAGGCCAGAGGTCACTAAAAGCCAGACTGCGGTCCGAGTCCACACCCAGATGCTGTCCTATGCAGACCTCGACCTGTAACCCATAAATGATGGAGATTATTTCATTTCCACCGGGTGGTTCTATTTTAATCAGCATAACTTTTCTAGCACAGGAGACTCACAGACCAATCACATGCTGTAAATATCACACGTGACGCTGCTCAGCCAATCAGATCTGTGCATTACGATGAGCTCTGAGACTCGAGTGAGTGACGCCACACAGGGGAGGGACGAGGAGAGAAACAGCAGTCAGAGAAGAAAGTGAGTCAGAGGGAAGTTATTCCACATGACGTGATCTAAAAAGAGAAAACTGGCAGTAAATGTTGGTGAAATCTGACCGAACTGGACTTTATTTGATCTGATGTTCAGTAAATGGTGAAATCTGACCGAACTGGACTTTATTTGATCTGATGTTCAGTAAATGGTGAAATCTGACCGAACTGGACTTTATTTGATCTGATGTTCAGTAAATGTTGGTGAAATCTGACCGAACTGGACTTTATTTGATCTGATGTTCAGTAAATGTTGTTGAAATCTGACTGAACTGGACTTTATTTGATCTGATGTTCAGTAAATGTTGTTGAAATCTGACCGAACTGGACTTTATTTGATCTGATGTTCAGTAAATGTTGTTGAAATCTGACCGAACTGGACTTTATTTGATCTGATGTTCAGTAAATGTTGTTGAAATCTGACCGAACTGGACTTTATTTGATCTGATGTTCAGTAAATGTTGTTGAAATCTGACCGAACTGGACTTTATTTGATCTGATGTTCAGTAAATGTTGTTGAAATCTGACCGAACTGGACTTTATTTGATCTGATATTCAGTAAATGTTGTTGAAATCTGACCGAACTGGACTTTATTTGATCTGACGTTCAGTAAATGTTGGTGAAATCTGACCGAACTGGACTTTATTTGATCTGATGTTCAGTAAATGTTGGTAAATCTGACCGAACTGGACTTTATTTGATCTGATGTTCAGTGAATGTTGGTGAAATCTGACCGAACTGGACTTTATTTGATCTGACACTTCACTGAAATGAAGGTTCTGTTTAGGTACGTTTTTCGTTCATCAAGGGACAAATAATGTAAATGTTTCCTCAAAGGTTTAAAGATGGTTTTAAGGTCAGATTGTGAAGCTTAAATAAGTTTTTCCAGGTTAAAAGTTCATATCAGTATCTTTTCCGTACAGATGAAGTTTTTAGCAATGTAGTATATAAGTTTTTTTTTTAGATTTAAACCTCTAGAAACTCCTTCAAAAAAAGTTGTTACGAGACACAGTTATGAATACACTCAATACACTTCTCGAGAATGTTTAGGCCTTAAAACAAAACCGGAAATCCATTCATAGTGGAGGGATACATGCAAGCCATTGTGTGGCAAATTATCCCCGGAGAAACTCATTACTTCAGGTTTTCCTCTGTTTTACCATCATCAGCATTCCATATAGACTCAGAAGACTTGTGTAGGTTCTCTGGTGGTTCTGGATGGTAAATAAAGTGTCTATATCTGTGTTGTAGTCATGGCGACGCCTGGTTCCCATCACCACCACTGTAAAGACGCCTGAACCGTTTCACACCAAACCCTCTGAATCTCTCTGTTTACATCTCAACCACTAAATTATGCCTGTCTGAGTGGATCAGACACAGCAGTGCTGCTGGACTGAGAATAGTCCACCAACCAAAAATATCCAGCCAACAGCGTCCTGTGACCACTGATGAAGGACTAGAGGATGACCAACACAAACTGTGCAGCAGCAGATGAGCTGTCGTCTCTGACTTTACACCTACAAGGTGGACCGACAAGGTAGGAGTGTCTAATAGAGTGGACAGTGAGTGGACACAGAGTTTAAAAACTCCAGCAGCACTGCTGTGTCTGATCCACTCGCACCAGCACAACACACACTAACACACCACCACCACGTCAGTGTTACTGCAGTGCTGAGAATGACCCACCACCCAAACAGTACCTGCTCTGTGAGGGTCCATGGGGGTCCTGACCACTGAAGAACAGGGTAACAGAGTATCAGAGAAACAGATGGACTACAGTCTGTAACTGTAGAACTACAGAGTGCAGCTATACGGTCAGTGGAGCTGATAAAGTGAACAGTGAGCGTAGAAACGAGGAGGTGGTCAGGATGTTACGTCTGATTGGTGTGTGTGATACTCGCTTTTCAGAAACAAACATTTGATCATAAAACAATGCTTGTGGGTTATGACGAGGTCATTTTAGGTCTTTTAGTCAGTAAATGAAGTAAATGCGCTGTGTTGTAAAGGCCTGAGTAAACGCTGCATCTCACACAATGATAAAGATAAAGAACAAAGCTGTGCTCTAGCCGCTAAAATCAGTTCCCGGCTCTGTCACCGACAGGCTACCAGATCTGGAAATTGCCTTAAGTTTGCAATTACAGAACCTTTCTGCAGGGGGCGGGGGAGGGGGAGCTGATTGAAATTCTCAGGCCTGTGTGGCGGGGGGTCACCTTGCCCCAGCTTGGGACTGGAGCACTAGGTCCTTGTTAGCGTTCTGTCAGTGACAGAATTGGTAATAACTTTTCCCTGAAATCATTCCCAACGTGCCAAGCGTCTGTAGTAGGGATGCGTATTCTGACTAATATTGGTATTTACTTATTCGCAAGAGTTAATAAACTGAGATCCGGTCAAAAATTAAGCTACTCTCAGAAGAATGTATTTGTTTAGTGTTTAAAAAAACCCAAGAGAACGCCACTGTATTCCACCATATTGGCAGGGTTTGATTTTTTTCCGTCATGGGTTCACTCCACCATATTGGCAGGGCTTTAACTTTGCATTATGGGATCATTTCACCATATTGGCAGGGTTTTAACATTCCATTATAGGATCATTCCACCATATTGGCAGGGTTGTTTTTTTGCATTATGGGATCATTCCACCATATTGGCAGGGTTTTAACTTTCCATTATGGGATCATTCCATCATATTGGCAGGGTTTGTTTTTTTGCATTATGGGATCATTCCACCATATTGGCAGGGTTGTTTTTTTGCATTATGGGATCATTCCACCATATTGGCAGGGTTTTAACTTTCCATTATGGGATCATTCCATCATATTGGCAGGGTTTGTTTTTTTGCATTATGGGATCATTTCACCATATTGGCAGGGTTTTAACTTTCCATTATGGGATCATTCCATCATATTGGCAGGGTTTGTTTTTTTGCATTATGGGATCATTCCACCATATTGGCAGGGTTGTTTTTTTGCATTATGGGATCATTCCACCATATTGGCAGGGTTTTAACTTTCCATTATGGGATCATTCCATCATATTGGTAGGGTTTGTTTTTTTGCATTATGGGATCATTTCACCATATTGGCAGGGTTTTAACTTTCCATTATGGGATCATTCCATCATATTGGTAGGGTTTGTTTTTTTGCATTATGGGATCATTTCACCATATTGGCAGGGTTTGTTTTTTTTGCATTAAAGGATCATTTCACCATATTGGCAGGGTTTTAACATTCCATTATGGGATCATTCCACCATATTGGCAGGGTTGTTTTTTTGCATTATGGGATCATTCCACCATATTGGCAGGGTTTTAACTTTCCATTTTGGGATCATTCCATCATATTGGCAGGGTTTGTTTTTTTGCATTATGGGATCATTTCACCATATTGGCAGGGTTTGTTTTTTTTGCATTAAAGGATCATTCCACCATATTAGCAGGGCTTTATCTTTGCATTATGGGATCATTCCACCAACTTGGCAGGGTTTCTTCTTTTCATTATGGAATCTTTCCATACTTCACCACAAAACTGAAATTGGATTTTTGTTCGCCAGCTTCTTGTTCCAATTTTCCAGTCTGCCTCAAATGGTGCAGCAGTTGGCTGATTTTAAATGTTGTTGATGTTTTTAAATAATTTTAAATTTTGTTAAAAATGTTATTCCAATAAATCTATGACGAAAATAAGTTTGATGTTTATCCTCACTGTGATGCTGACCATGAGCTAACTACAGCTGCATCTGAATAGTTCTGCTTACTTTCCTTTCATATCTGCTTTCCTCAATTTTTTTTCTGGTAGTTGTGTAGATCCACATGCTAATCAGCTCTGCAAAGATACTTAGAGAGTCTTTGGGCTTCAGATGAGCAAAATCAAGGACAGCAAGTAGGAAGATTCATTCAGCTATTACGAATAAGCCTAGACCAATTTACCCTGCCAAGATGGCGGAACATTCGCAAAGCACAGTGTCATGACTTCACATTCCAGAGCCCTATTTACATACTTATTCACAAATATATGCACAACTGTAACATTTTACTTGAACCGTTAACCCCTTAAACACCCATATTGTTCAACGATCAGATTGTGATGTTCGGTGGCAAATTCCGAAAGGCTTAGCAGTGGCCTAGTGCCTGGACTTTGGCACTCGCAGCTTGCGTTTGGTCTCTGTTGCCTCATTTCTTTGTCTTCTGCAGCCTTTCAGAAGCGTCTGACGAAACACAAAAGCCATTGCACTCCCCCTCACGCCTCGCCGTGTCTACGCATGACACCGTTTGTCAGGGGGAGGCCGTCGAGCAGTCTTAATCTCCCGCCTTCCATCAAATCAAATCTGGATTACGGAAATTGCCCCGAGCAGCCCGATCCGAACGGAACTTTACATAACACGGGTGACTCACGGTGTCTATTTATACCACTCCCCCACCCTCCATCCGCCTCCTTAGGTGTCTGCTCGGCTGACTTTATCATATTCCCCGTGTCATGTGGCTGCCGGAGTGGAAGGAATCGGTCTGACAGCCCAACGCTCCGCTTCCAATTCTTCCCAGGAGGACCCTTGCTGGCCCACTTTCCCGCGATTGCCTCTCTATTACGGTTCCGGGAGTTCATTCGCCCTTCCGCCTTCCTTCGTCCAACTGGGACAGGCGCTCAAACACGGGGGCCTACAGACAACACACACAGCGACTGTTCACTTGCCACGGTGCTGGCATGTATCCTAATGGAAACACTTTAGTGGAAAAGCCCCTCAGGGATTTTGGAATCATGCGGGATTATAGACGCGTCCACACAAGCCCGAAACATCACGAGACATTAGTTCATCATAAAGAATTTATGGACAGTGTTTTGCATATATCGCTGAGAAGTCTTTCTGGGTATCACCTGTCCACGGTGTCGGAAACCTCCCCCCTGCTGATGCAGTTTGTGTTAGGAGTCCTTTAGCTCAGGGGTGTCAAACTCAACCACATTAAACAAGCTCAACAAATCTGGTGGGCCAGAGACCCCCAATGCTTTCATTTGACTTTTAATGAATGTTGTGCTGTAACTTGAACTGGCCACTGTTTATTCAAAATACACAAAGGCTTCAACAGTAAAACACAGGTGCTTGTGGCAAACCTTGAAAAATTACATGAATACTTGAAATATTCATAATTCAAATGTCCCCAGGTACTCAGTCTTTTAAACCTGCCTATTCGCTTGAAAACCTGGTATCTCTTATTTGCTGCACGCTCATTAAGCTGAGCTCACGTTTGGTTTAAATGCAGCTGGTGTGTTTGTTGATGTGACTGGTGTAGCATTGAGGTGTAATAGACTGCTGTTGGTGTAGGAGAGTCAGAGCGCACATTACGGTGCAGTGCATGCTGGGGACTGTCGTGCAGCGCGCTGTGAAACAGGCTGATATTAATAGAAAATTAAAATGCTTTTACGGGCCGGATCGGATTATGACGTGGGCCTGATCTGGTTGTGTTGATTTTGCAAGTGGCAATAACTTCTTCTACAAAGGCGACATTAACCATAGCATTTATTCTGCACAGTTTCTATTTGTCTGTTGAAGAAATTTGGGAAAAAAGCCAAAAAATATAACAGATGGACCTTTTTCTGTGAGTACAGCCTTGCAGTTGTAGATAAAAGTTTGAAATTACATGTTGTGTCACTTTTTTAGTGACAAAAAACTTTACAGAAAACAGTCTTTAATATGAGATTCTTTCTTCACAATGTCTATTTATGTGCTGAAAATTTAGAAAAAAAAAAGACAAAAAATATAATTCAGGAAATATCTTCTTATTCTACTTTCACCTGCTCCCTTTAGGGGTCACCACAGCGGATCATCTGCCTCCATCTTGCCCTATCCACTGCCTCCTCTACTTTTACACCAACCATCTCCATGTCCACCTTCACTACATCCATAAACCTTCTCTGAGGTCCACCTCTTCTCCTTCTGCCCGGCAGCTCCATCTCCAACATTCTTTGCCCAATATATCCACTATTCCTCCTCAACACATGTCCAAACCATCTCAACCTGGCCTCTCTGGCTTTATCTCCAAACTGCTCCACCTTCACTGTCCCTCTGATCTGCTCATTTCTAATCTTGTCCATCCTGGTCACTCCCAAAGAAGATCTCAGCATCTTTATCACCGCCACCTCCAGCTCAGCCTCCTGTCTTTTAGACAGAGCCACAGTCTCCAAATCAAACATCATAGCAGGACGCACTGCTGTCTTGTAAACCTTCCCTTTCACTCTTGCTGCTATCCTTCTGTCACACATCAGCCCTGACACCCGTCTCCACCCACTCCATCCTGCCTGCACCCTCTTCCTCACCTCTTTTCTACGCTGTCCATTGCTCTGGATGGTTGACCCAAGATATTTGAAGTCATCCATCTTTACGACCTCGACTCCTTGCATCTTCACCTTTCCACCTGCCTCCCTCTCATTCACACACATGTATTCCGTCTTGTCTCTACTGACCTTCAAATAAAGAGTAAACATGGCCAGTGAATGTAGGACGAGGTCGGGTTGCAACAATTCACTAAATTTATTGCCTTGCAAATACAGCAGATTTTGAAAGGGAGCACAAAACAATTACGAGGCAATGACAATTTTTTCAAAGGATCACGAAACTTGCAAGGGAGCGTAAAAAAGTACGCAAGGAAACAAAATGTCGCATTATTTCTTTAACAGCACCACATTAAGTAATAATGTAACTGCTGCATCATTTAAGATGGAATGGACAACTGGAACAAGAAGCTGGCAGGTAAAAGGCGAACTGCACATCAATAGGACCTTTACTAATCGCCAAACTTCACGTTTTCTCAAAACCCTCTGTTTTCCAGTTAAAACATATGAGGAAGTGATGCCTTGAGCGCTAGGCTAGTAATGTTAGCTAAGGTGTGTAAGACCATGTATTTACAGTACTGTATCATATCAACTGCCTCTTCAGTGTGAACACAAGTCATTTGGGATCCACTGCAGATTTTTGGGGGGGTTGATACTAAACAGTGCAGTAACTGGCGCATTTGTTTGCTAACTAGCTTATATAGTGGAATATCCTAGAGATCGAGTAAAATATAGCAAAACTGAGCGGAATATGGCAGTAATTGGGGTAAATCTGCCATTGGATGAGCGGCATATGGCAGTAATTGGGGTAAATCTGCCATTGGATGAGTGAAATATGGCAGTAATTGGGGTAAATCTGCCATTTGGATGAGTGAAATATGGCAGTAATTGGGGTAAATCTGCCATTGGATGAGCGGAATATGGCAGTAATTGGGGTAAATCTGCCATTGGATGAGCGGAATATGGCAGTAATTGGGGTAAATCTGCCATTGGATGAGCGGAATATGGCAGTAATTGGGGTAAATCTGCCATTGGATGAGCGGAATATGGCAGTAATTGGGGTAAATCTGCCATTGGATGAGGGAAATATGGCAGTAATTGGGGTAAATCTGCCATTGGATGAGCGGAATATGGCAGTAATTGGGGTAAATCTGCCATTGGATGAGCGGAATATGGCAGTAATTGGGGTAAATCTGCCATTGGATGAGCGGAATATGGCAGTAATTGGGGTAAATCTGCCATTGGATGAGTGAAATATGGCAGTAATTGTGGTAAATCTGCCATTGGCTGAGCGGAATATGGCAGTAATTGGGGTAAATCTGCCATTGGATGAGCGGAATATGGCAGTAATTGGGGTAAATCTGCCATTGGATGAGCGGAATATGGCAGTAATTGGGGTAAATCTGCCATTGGATGAGTGAAATATGGCAGTAATTGGGGTAAATCTGCCATTGGCTGAGCGGAATATGGCAGTAATTGGGGTAAATCTGCCATTGGATGAGCGGCATATGGCAGTAATTGGGGTAAATCTGCCATTGGATGAGCGGAATATGGCAGTAATTGGGGTAAATCTGCCATTGGATGAGTGAAATATGACAGTAATTGGGGTAAATCTGCCATTGGATGAGCGGAATATGGCAGTAATTGGGGTAAATCTGCCATTGGATGAGTGAAATATGGCAGTAATTGGGGTAAATCTGCCATTGGATGAGCGGAATATGGCAGTAATTGGGGTAAATCTGCCATTGGATGAGCGGAATATGGCAGTAATTGGGGTAAATCTGCCATTGGATGAGCGGAATATGGCAGTAATTGGGGTGAATCTGCCATTGGATGAGCGGAATATGGCAGTAATTGGGGTAAATCTGCCATTGGATGAGCGGAATATGGCAGTAATTGGGGTAAATCTGCCATTGGCTGAGCGGAATATGGCAGTAATTTGGGTAAATCTGCCATTGGATGAGTGGAATATGGCAGTAATTGGGGTAAATCTGCCATTGGCTGAGCGGAATATGGCAGTAATTGGGGTAAATCTGCCATTGGATGAGCGGAATATGGCAGTAATTGGGGTAAATCTGCCATTGGCTGAGCGGAATATGGCAGTAATTGGGGTAAATCTGCCATTGGCTGAGCGGAATATGGCAGTAATTGGGGTAAATCTGCCATTGGCTGAGCGGAATATGGCAGTAATTGGGGTAAATCTGCCATTGGATGAGCGGAATATGGCAATAATTGGGGTAAATCTGCCATTGGATGAGCGGAATATGGCAGTAATTGGGGTAAATCTGCCAGCAGCTGGTTGGAATAACCGTTTCTAAACTATGACTTGAAAATTCCGAGGCACTTATCAGGCACTTAAACTACATACCAGGTAGGAAAAAGGAGGTAACGCTGACATATCCAGATCCCTGCACCACTCATTGTTTAGGGGTTTTTACGGATTGTGCCATCAATAAGTCTAATTTTCCCATTTTCCTGTTGTTTGGGACCCTCTGGAGTTGATTAAGATACACTCCCTTTTCATCTGATTCATTTTTAAGCACGACAAGCCTCAAGCACTGCAGCAAAACAGCAGTGTCTCAGCTCTCAGCGCACCTGAGCGTTCACGCATGAACACAGACAACGGCTCCTGCCAATATGGCAGAACGATCTCATAGAGCAGCACGATGTGACGTCCACGTCACAGCAGCTCTACGTAAAAAGGACACACATAAAACATATTCTGCACTTTGCTTTGCAGTTTTTTGATGAGAACGCAGGATTGACCATCTATAGAAACTCTGTGACCCCCTCGTTCAATTGGATTGTGATTGGTTCCTAGATGCCTCACGGTTGTAAAAATATGGCTCTTTGAAATCGGATCAATCTTCTTGAGCCACCCCGTGTTGTTTCAGTTGCAGTTCAAGGCTTTGTCACACGATGTTGTTAAAAGGCGTCTCCCAGCAGCACTTTTTCCAGACTCTATTACAAATTTATAGTGGAGAAAAAACGACACCAGCTGCTCAAACTTAGACGTAAACCAAGCAGAATCTAGCTTATAGCAGCGCCGCCCATTTCATGTGAGATCCTCCCAAAGTTCCCAGATGGATATGCATGAAGAAGACAAACAATTAGCGTTTCCCCCAAGCAGGGTACCCCGATCTACTGCACCCCCCACCGAAGCGCTGCATAGTCCCCAGAGGGAAGGTGGTAACAGATTTACAGGTTCAGAACCTTATTTAATAAATGCCTTATTCCACACTAAACATGCCCTTTTTACATTCTCAGTGACCTTCATGAAGACCAAGATGACTTTAAATGTCTATATATTCAAATGCCCACATCCATCGCTACGAAATAATGGATCAGACAGCCTAGATTAACACATCGGTGCTGTCGGACCAAAACCTCGTATCTACATTTTTAAATCATTTTCCAGTGTTTGACATTTTTTGAAAATGCCTATTGTCCCTTATATTGTGTGCACATTTCGAGATGAATGGACCACAACAAACAGC
The DNA here is from genome assembly GCF_015220715.1 of Pygocentrus nattereri. NCBI lineage: Eukaryota > Metazoa > Chordata > Actinopteri > Characiformes > Serrasalmidae > Pygocentrus > Pygocentrus nattereri. Next base: position 46,947,758 of record NC_051216.1, read on the forward strand.
CCAAAATGACTTGTAAAAAATTCTGGTTCCATTGACTTACATTGAAAGTGAAGTATATTTTTTCCTTCTCCTGTAAAGTTCTCATTTTGGAGATGTGACAATTTGGTCCAACAGCAGTGATACAGTAGCTCTAAAATAAAATATTTCCACAGACTGTTACACATGAATTGCCTTAAATACTCACTGCACCTCAGTGTTTTTGTTGTATCTATATTTTTCAGGAATATTTTTACATTTTACCCATATGTTAACAATTCCCTCGGTGAGGGAGTAGGAATACTGCAACCATGGCGGCATCATCAGCAATCGAGTGCATATATCTACGGTTCTTCCATGCGTTTAGGCTTGTGCACCAGTTATAAACGTAATGTGCTCCTGAAACTGGCGCGTAAAGCTGAGTACTGGCTTAGTACCTAAGACAGGTGGACGTGTTTCCATTGAAGGACCACTAAACTAGAATCCGGCGTCTGGCCAGAATGAATAGGTATCGCCATCACTGCTGCAACATACCATTCAATGACCACTGTCCAATATAGAGGCAGCTATGGACACACAGTTCATGTGATAGGTGGACAGGCTCCTATGATGATGGCTGCTAATTCATCATCTGCGAGCAGAAGCAGCAGCAGCATGCTCAGCGAAGCAAACCAGCACTGGGTCATTTGACTGGACGGACAGGGGAAACACCTTCACTCAAAGTGACGGGTTTACTGCCTTTACTTTGAAAGTAAACCACACCAGGGATGGAGAGGAGACTCTGCAATGTGCTGTAATGATTAGGGTGTATTTTTTTGTCCCTCTCTTGGACGCTGTCCACTTTCTAAACGGAAGGGTTTTACATAGAGCACTGTGCTAAAGCCAGAGACCATTCCTCACGTGTTTAATTCCCAATCAAACTGCCATTAAGTACAAAGTTATTCATTCTTCTAAACGTGTTTAACAGAAAATTATCCCGAAGCCTCAAAAACCAAATATAATGCCACACTTTCACTATTTAGTGTGTCCACTTTTATCCTGGAGACTCACTTTGAGAATTTTCCACATCTGAGAAGCTGGTTGATGATTTCCTGAAGTGATCAATCCCATTCAGTGGTGGTGAGGTCTGGACTCTGGGGCGGTCAGTCCATCGTCCTGCTTCTTTGTTCGATGTGTCCGTCTCCTTTTCTCACTGAGGTTCTTCTTGATCAGCTGCACGTCCTTTCAGACGCACAGCGCTGAGTGGTCTTCTCACAGTGGAAGGATGGACAGAAACACCTGTGGATGTTCTCAGATCTGAAGCAGCTTGATCTTCTCCTCTCTCTCAGAGATCAAAGCTTTCAGTGCTGTTTATCTGACGGGGGCAGTTTTGGGGTCGACCAGGCCTTGCGCGATTGTTGGGAATCTCATTTTCTCTCAATTAATTTTGGACACTTGCACGGAACGTACTCAGAAATATCTCCTGTAAAATGAAGGGTTTGTACTTAATGGTTGGTTTGATTGGCAGTTAAAGAAATGAAGGCAAAATCTTGAAATTGTTCTCCGCTGGACCTACGACTCGGAGCGCCAGCGAGCGTCAGCGATGAGGAGAATATAACCTGGCTACTGCTGGTCTTCTACCCTCTGGGCTTCACAGAATGCATTACTCCTCCACTGCAGTGGTGGTATTTGCATATTGCCCTTGACTTGTCCTTCACAACCCCCCTGACTGGTACTTTTCACCAACAGCCCCACGTCCTTGGTGTGCGGACTCAGTCTGAAAGGCGACCCGGTGGTCAGGAGGGTAACTGTTCTGATCCCTAACGCTGTGGGTGAAGAGTCCCAGCAGGGACTGTGGCATTATTCCCAAAGACTCTCAACCTTCTCCTACACGGGAATCCTCGGCACTTGCTGCATGTCAATAGCTGCAGGGGGAGAGAAACGAGCGGCAGAAGACAGCGGGAGAGAAAAGTGGACCCTAAGAGCCGCTACCGATCCGGCGCGCTTCCTTGATCAAACCCAGTGACCTAGTGGGTGCGTGAGGCAGGTCACAAAGAAGATCTGCAAGTCGAATTTGCTCGGAGATTTGACGCACCTGGTCAGACAAGAGCCGCTGAGGCACAACCAAAGAATCTGCAACATGTTGCAAACTGTCCATGCGCTGCATTTCATCGCATGTACCCAATGCAACCCTCTGCCAGATCTCTGCTCCACTCCGCTTGTGAAATGCATGCACTGTTGCACGTGTGGATAAAAGGCGAAGGGCATGCAGATGCACTTACCAGGGTCACCCTGACTCGTCCGCGGCCAGCGCGAGGGGATCCCCGCCGGTTCCTCGGCTCACGCGCTCCCCCTCCCCTCACCCTAAACCGACGACCCCCCCCACCTCCAACTCCTCAGATGCCGTGGTCGCAGTCCACGTCCCTGCATATGTACCATAGGATGACGTAGAGGATAAGGAGGATGGCGAAGATGAAGAGTGCCACGAGCACAGCTTTGGTCACCGGGGAGATGAGCGAGTGCATGGCAGCGGGAGAGAGCGGAGGGGGGGGGGACGGACGGCTGCGGCTGCTGGAGCTGCGGCTGCTGCTGCTGCTGGTGTCTCTGCACGGCGGAGAGGAGCGCGAGAGGATCTAGCAGGAGAGAGAGAGAGAATGAGAGAGAGAGAGAGAGAGAGAGAGAGAGGCTCCCACGGTGGGGGGTGGGGGTGGGTTTCAGTGCAGTCATGCTGCCTCCCTGTTAAGGCATAAAGAGGCACTTGTTGATATTCAGGTTTAGTGCCATTATTATTGGTGCTGCTGTTGTTTTGAAAGTAATTATTATCCATTAATTATTTATACACTATTGGCTGTTAGTATTTCATTAATAATCCATTGCTTCATTTCTGTTACTACTGCTGTTATCTTTTTCATAATTCCCTTATTTAGTTGATGTTATGGTTTCATTTATTATATAATGATTTGCTATTATTTCTGTTTTCATAAGCGTTCTCTATTATTATTTATAATCAGGGTAATTTATTATAATTATAATGAATAGCTTTGCTATTATTATTGTGGCTGTTCTATTTTTATTATTAATTGACATGTTTTTATTATTGTTCTTATTTTACTATTTCCATCATTATTGTTATTAGTGTTATTATTGTTAGCGAAAAGCTTGTAATTATTTATCATTATTACTGTTTTTGTTTGTTTTCATATAGCATGTTTATTGTTATTAGTGACAGCTACCAGCTGTTATTGCTTTACTATTATGTCTTTATTATTATATCTTTTTTTTTCATAGCAAAAGGCTTGTATTTATTTATTATTCTTACTGTTTTCATGTTTTTTTTGTTATTGATTACCTGCTATTTTGTATTATTTCTATTATGTTCTCTCTTATTGGCATTCATTATTAGCATAATTTGTATATATTTTGCTTATTATTATTACTGATAGCTACCAGCTGTGTGATAATCCACCATAGTAGAGATGTCAGTGATGTCATCGGTGTCGTCATCCACTGCTGCTGTTTAATAACATGATCCTAAAATAGTTTAAACCTAAACGCACATCCACAGAGCTCCAGGCCCGCGGTCCTCACTGACACGTGGAAACGCTAATACCTCTCAGCAGCCTGGACAGGGGGCCGCTCCTCCACCCCGGGAGGATGGAGGGGAATCGGCCGTGTTAAAGCATTCATTTTTAAAGTTACAGCGACTGCAGTCCAATCTAAGCCCACGCCTCCGGCAGACCTGATCCGGCTCATCGGTTCACGCTCAGGTTCAGCCGTTACCTGTTTGGGAAGGGGTCTTCCCCAGCGGGGGCCTTTCCCCGACAACCTGAGTGTCTGAAGGGCACACAAAGCTTGGCTGAGCTGTTGTTTAGGCCCACTAGTTACATATTGTAAAAGAAAGGGTCAAAGGTCACCGGAAACCTGAGCTATCCTTCTGGGTGGCATTCCTGCGGGACACAATCCCTGCCATCCATACGCTCGCACGGAGCACTAGCCAGAATTCAAGATCCTCTGATTAATAATACATTTATTTTATTTATAAAGCCCCTATCAATAATACAGAGACACTTTCAATGGTTAGAGTATAGCATAGATTTTGCATGGACTTCCCTGCTAAGCCTGCGCTGCTCGGAGCTTTCTGAGCCGCCACTGAGAGAAAAGGCTATAAAAGTCCTGTCAGATTCAACTGTGTGTCTCTTTCACCGGGTTTTACTATCAAATATGCATCGTGGCCAGGTTCCTAGCTGCGGATGTGTGTGTTGCAAATTACCTTCCCAACTATTTGAGCTAATTGACTCTTTTAAGCGACTCAGTTGAATCGATTCACAAGAACGAATGAATTTAAAGTTTTTGTTTTTTCACAAACACAAATGTTCAAACCTGTTTAGATCTGGGACAGAAGGCGGAGTGCACAAGCAGGCAAAGGGGATTCCCGTCTAAAGCCGGCTATTAATATGTTATCGTTAATATTTCATCGTTAATATTTTGACACTGAATTGACAAAATGCACAGTTTTTGAATCCTGTCTGTGTTTTTGTCTGACTGTCACTACATTTCCCAGCATACATCACAGCAATGCGTCACACAACCATTGGGAATGCCCCCCACAGCAATAAAGAAACGCACTGATCTACAGGATAATCAATACAGAGCGCGCTGACATGCACAAAATAATCAGATCGTAATCAGATTTCTGCAGTTATCTGATTATTCAAATGGTCGTGTAAACAGCACAGTCCGAGTTCTTAGATCAAAGTCTAGACGTCTGATGAAGAGGCTGGATTTGAGCTCAGTAATCAGATTTCTCAGTGCTGTGAGCTCTTACTCTGATTTCTTTCGTATTTCTCAGACTGAAAACAGACGGCGGTACCGGAAATAAGCGAGCAGCGTCGCCGCGAGACGCAGCAGGACACTTTAGGAGCAGCCCTGAAACCAAACGCTTGGCGAAATAATAGATTCAAATATTCTTCATCTTCTAGATGATGTGTGTTCATATTTTCAGGTAAAGTGTCTCGATATTTTTTTAAAAAGCTGCTCATGAACGTTTACGTCACGTCTTATTCTGTGAGTTTATCGGCTGGTTGTAAAGCATAAATCTGACTACGGTCTGATTCATATTGACCTGGAGTTTCCCCACTATCTGTTTACCGAAGTGCACATAAACGCATTGATCACATTACTGACAAAATTGGATGTTCTCCAGTTATCGGATTTTAGGTGCATGTAAACTCACTCAGCCACGATATTGGGCTTCTTAGCAGTCATTCTGGCTTCCATCTGCATTGGCCTGCTAGCAGAAATACAAATTCTTATTTAACCTCCCCAAAGAGTTGTAGTTCTTTAAAAGTTCTTCCCATCTTCAAGGTACATCATCGGCAGGGGGTTTTAGGCTTTAAACTGGGTAATTTCACTAGTGAGACTATTTCAGCACCACTATAAGAGGTCAGTCGGCAGCTTTTCAACAGACATAGCGACGGTCACTTTTTGCATTTTGGCCAGAGCACCTCTAAGATTCAATATGTTGATTCAAATGTTGAGACAAACTGAATTAAACAGAAATCCTACTAACCACTGTTCTGTCAGCAGGCCTTTCCAAAACATATGGCTGTTCATTTTACTTGAAATATTTCATTATTACAGTGTTATTGTAGCTTGTCTGACAAAGATAATGGCTAATACAGCGTTTTCACAGTTAAAGCTACATTATGAAACCATTTTACCTTAAAATTAAAACAGCTTAAAAATGATTTTGGTGCTGCACTGATTTATGATACTGAGAATAGTGTGTCTGTCATTGCAGTTCCAGGCCCAGAACGCCTGCTATAGCACTATGTAACTTTGGAGGAGCAGCACAAGGACTGCGTAAAGCTTTACGGCACCAGACATCAACAGCAATGGGTCTTCAGTTAGCTATAATAATGAGCTCGGTATTCTGGTTCTAAGACTGCCCTACTCCTCTGTCTGAACAAGAATCAGGACACTGTTCTGAACGCATAAAATCGAGGGCTAAGAGGGGCGAGGGGTGAAATGAGGATTAGGCCCAAATCTAGGACTGGATTTTACTCATTGGTCGAGGTCGAGAGCTTAAAGAGATAAAAATTAATACAATGAATATCTCACCACAAATGGGAAAACGATCAAAATCCAAATATCTTTTCTTTTTGTCATTCATCTCTTATGGAGTTTTGTCGTTTTTTTTCGGATGCCAAAGGTCACCTGACCTCAGTCCCGTTTCAGGCTCGCATGCAAAGAAGTTCATCTCAAACCAACTAAGCCTTAAAAATTTGCAACCTCCTGTAAAAAAATCCTGAAATGTTACTCGACCTTGAGTTGAGGAGGTTCTTTCTCTTCTGATGTTGTGTTTGTCGGTGTTGTGCCAAATTCCGACTCCCAGCAGGATCTGACTCCCCTTCGCATGCACTATTCACGCAGGCATATGGACGCTACAGATTACACTCGCGGTTTCGGTTGTTTGCACACCGTAACATAGAAATCACGGGTGTATTCTGCAGAGTCCATATGTCTGCATGACGCACGTGCATGAGGGGGAATGGGATTCTGTGTCCTTCAGCCTGTCGACGAACGCACGTGTTCCTGTGTAAAAGTGAAACACTGCGACCGTGGGGGCAGCCGGAGAGCAAAAACGACCAATTCTCACACAATTCTGCTTTAACGTCCAATATTTTGTTCTATTTTGTGCAGTGGTGGACAGTAACTGAGTATCTGAGTAACTGAGTAACTGAGTAACTGAGTAAATGTAATTAGTTTCTGTACTTTAGTATTTTTGGTGTATCTGTACTGAAGTTTCTCCGTTCTGGGTGTCTTTTTCCTTTCACTCCACTACATTTCAGAGTCTAATATCCGACTTTTTCCTCCTACATTTTGAGAAATCTGTCGTTCCTTTTGGTTTCTGTGTGTATAAAAACGTAACATGTCAAAACGAAAGAAGCACAAAGCCAGAGCACCAATCAGGGCCCAGCGGTCACTTTGTTTAGAGCTGGTTTTGACCTGTCGGTCATACCGACCCAGTGCAGCACGCGGTTCAACGTCAGCGCAGCAGCGTAAAACTTTGGGAGAGTCTGTTCAACATAAATGATGAACTAACCTAACTTTGTGTAAATAGAGCTCAATATAGAAATATGTCCACATATGCAGTCGAGACTGACGCGGCTTTTTTCTGAATTTCTACAAACACCATTTCATTTTATAGTAAATGAGTTTGGGCTGGTTTATGTTTATGAACAGACGCCTACAGATCAACATAGTAAAGGAGCTCATCTGTGATCCTGAGTTTAAAGCCAGTTTTTATTCAACTTAAACTTGGAACTAAGTTGTAAATAAATCTGAAACTGAAACTTTGCTTGTGTGTAAAAAGTGATTTCAGAGCCACTCGGTTCTCCCTGATGGAAACTGTTTACCTTCAGTGTTTTGTGCTTCTGATCATTTTAATAGACGTCAGCGTCACTAATTAATGACGTTCTATTAAAAGACTGGTTTACCAAGAGAGACGCTGGAGGACTTTCACCTGAAATGAGTTCATGAAGCCAGTCTGGTTATAAAAATGATAACAGGACATCAGAGCCAGAATTACTCTTTTAGTACTTTTACTTTATACTTAAGTACATTTGAAGGGAAATACTTTAGTACTTTTACTCAAGTGGAGGTCTAAAGGCAGGAACTTCTACTTTTACTGGAGGGATATTTTACCTTGGATATCTCTACTTTAACTCAAGTATGATTTGTGTATGTCGTCCACCTCTGATTTTGTGACATTTTATCACAATTCATTTTCACTTGACTGTCTTCCTACATCTCTTTATATCGTAGAATCAAACCAGCTGGCTTTGTTACTGTGCCTTTACGTAAATGTAAACGAGTGTTCTGATTGGCTCAAAACCCAGCCCCAGCTGAAACACTCCTTAAAACTTCAGTGTTAGGGGCGGAGCTAAACTGCTGTAGGCTAAACTAAAGATGGATATACTGTATGTAAACGTGTTGGCTTTCATGACGTCACAAAAACAATGAAATCACACCAGGCTGTTTTTAGTTTCTATATGCAGATGGAAGAGTACGTTCTGAAACTTTAACACCACTTTTTTTTGTAAAAAAAAAAAAATGTAAAAAGGAAAATATGTTTATATATATATATAATAGACTCTTTAAACAGATTTCTGAACTTAACTAGCCAGGTACTTTTCTTTAATCTATGAGAAAAGCGGATAAAGACAGAGAGACCATAAAACCGTAAAACTTAGCCAAACTTTAAGCCAATACAACATTTCCATGAGAGATATTGAGCTTTTTTTATATTTCCGGAGGTCCGTTTCCATAAACCGACTGAGCAGTATGTTTAGAAACTTTAACAACAGTTTTGTTGTAAAAAATTGAGGAAAATATGTTTTTTTTCCAGTAATATGACTCTTTAAACAGCTTTCTGAGCTTAGCTAGCTAGCAAAACAAACTTCCTGCTAGCTAAGTAGCTTTGTTTAGCTACCACAAAAGCAGATAAAGACAAAAAGACTGTAAAATCTGTAAAAGTGGGTTGAAATTTTAGCCTGTTCAGCATTTCTGTGAGTGTTATTGAGTTCTTTAGTCAATTGTTAGTCATTAATTTTAAGCCATTTGCTCCAGTTAAACCCCCAACTAGCATCAGTTACCGGATACAGACCGATCACAGTAAGACACTTTTCTACTGAAGTCAACTGAAAGTTCAGTTTTTACTGGATTACTGGTCTCAGGCTGGAATTCTGCTGTGATTCCCACTCGAATAATCGTCAAAAACGAGAAAGAATCGGACCGATCGAAGGTTCGATTCACTGAATCGCTTCGAAAGAATCGGCTCAGTGAGCCGACTCGACGTTCAGCACCGCACCTTCAGCATCCGCACATCTCTCCTTTGCGCCTGTTTGAAAAAGGGGAGGGGAGGAAAGTCTTCTCCCACGCGATTGGCTCACACGCACGCCAGTCACGCCTGTGGGGGCGGGGCCACGTGCTGGCACACGCCCCCACGCGCGCGCCCACCCTGTGAAAGTTTCTACAACAAAAGGTTGCGTGAAAAAGTTGGAGGCGCGCTGCGTGGAAGCTGAGCTTCTCCAGAAGAGAGTGAGTTATTCAGAGAAAGGGAAAAAACCTGGACAGCTTTCCCGCTTCTGCGAGATCCATTTCACTCAGACCACAATGATGTCATGCCTGTGGATTCTGGTCTTTGGAAGTCTCATTGCAATGCAAGGTAAGGTGCTGGGAAGCTTTTCCATGTAGGGAACTTGAACTTAAGGGAAGTGTGAAGGCGCCCTTGGTCAGCGCTGCTGGCTACTGCGGTGTTTTCATGTAAGCTGAAGGTGCCAGGTCCATTCATGAGCGCTGTAGACTGACCATGAGGCAGATGCAGTACCTTCAGCCAGTTTGATCTGGGGTTTCAGCTTTGATGCTCCAGTGTTGGAGCTACACTTACATTATATAAGCTGCAAAAGCACCAGGTGATGCTCACAACTGTTATTTTGACTTTGTTCATCCATTAAAACGTTAAGAAGCTGCTCTGAGGTGCAGGGACGGTGCTGCTGTTTCACTGCTGCTTTCCTGCTGTTATGGATGTGACATTGTGCTTGGAGCTTGTCTTGGATCCTTAATTGGAAGGTGGTGTTTTTGCCAAGTGAAGTCATTGCCTGTTCCTCATCAGCCAGGCCGGGTCACTGCCGTCTGCCAGTTGTACATTGTGTTCTTCGTGGGCAGAAGAGTTTCAGTGCGCTGATATCCCTCAAGCCCAGAGCGCAGGTTCCCCCTGGCTGTGTCCTTCCTCCGCTACCTCGCCCACTTTAAAGGCAGATTGAGATGCATAAAGTAATCCGTAGTGAACCGGGTAGTGAACTGTAGAGAGGTTTCTCACTGGTGATCTCACTGGTTTTTCCCTGCCACTGGCTTGCTCTGGTGGGCTCGGACCCGGAATCTTCTGTGAAGCTGCTTTGTGAAAGCAGCGCCTGCTGTAAAAGCGTTTTATACACAAACTTTGACTTGACTTGATAGGAACCCGGACGTCGCCATGCCTACAGCTCAAATATAGACGTTTTATTAACTATCAAATACATACCAGTGAACCCACACAAGTTCTATATGGAATGTTGATGATGGAAAATAGTGGAAAATCTGGAATAATGAGTTTTCTTTGGGGACTATTTTGCCGCACAGCGCCCTGCATGTCTCCCTCCACCATGAATGGAGTTGAAGTTCTCTAAACTCTCATAAAACAGTGTCTCAGTCATCAGGCAGTGAATTCAGAACCAGTTCATGTAGGAACTTTCTGTAGGAGCTTTTAGAGGGACGTCTGGTTCCCATCACCACCACTGGGAACGGTTCTGACTCAGTTTCTCTAGAACGGAGCAAATTTTGAAGAAATGGGTGAAATTCCATTTTAATTTGGGAAGAGTTGGAGCAAGAAAACTCTACAGTATGCAGAATAAGAAAAATCCAGAACCAGGTTTGGGAATCACAGGGCCAGAACATGCAGCCCATTCCAGTAAACACCCACGTGTGTTGGCGTGCTGCACTGCTGTGTGACCGCTGGGAAGCTCTGCAACATTTGGCTCCATTCACGTTGTTCTAGTGTTCTCACACTCACGCTGTTCTAGAGTGCTTTATCCTATTCAGGCTTACTAGAATTTCCTCTCTTTCCTCTATTTACACTCTGCTGGAAGGTTTTCCTCAGTTCACATCGTTCTAGAACACTTTCCTCAGTTCACATCGTTCTAGAACACTTTCCTCAGTTCACACCGTTCTAGAACACTTTCCTCAGTTCACATCGTTCTAGAACACTTTCCTCAGTTCACATCGTTCTAGAACACTTTCCTCAGTTCACACCGTTCTAGAACACTTTCCTCAGTTCACATCGTTCTAGAACACTTTCCTCAGTTCACATCGTTCTAGAACACTTTCCTCAGTTCACACCATTCTAGAACGCTTTCCTCAGTTCACACCATTCTAGAACGCTTTCTTCAGCTCACACCATTCTAGAACGCTTTCTTCAGCTCACGCCGTTCTAGAACACTTTCCTCACTTTGCATTTTCTAGAACACTTCCCTCCGTTCATATTGTTCTAGAATGTCTCCTCCATTTTCTACAGTGTTATTCTCAATGCACACTGCTCTAGCACATCCCCTTCCATTCTCACTGTTCTAGAATGCTGTCCTTTGCTCACACTGTTCTACAGTCTTTTCCTTAATTCCTGATGTTCTGCAGTGTTCTCCTCCATTCACACTGTTTTAGAACGTTCTCCATCTTTCACCCTCTTCTAGAGCATTCTTCTCCCATTCACACTGTTCTATCATCCATATAGCTCTAGAATGTTGTCCTCCATTCACGCCGTTCTAAAATGTTCTCCATTTACGCAGTTCTAAAACATTCCTCCCCTTTCACTCTTCTAGAATGTCTGCTTCCATATACACTGTTCTAGAACTTTCTTGCTCGTTCAGCCTTTCCTTGAATGTTCTCCTTCTAAATCACGTCAAAATGCATTTATGTAGCACCTGTGCAACTTTACACCAGTCTAGAACATTGTCCTGTCATTACACTGTTCTCCTTTGTTCATGTGGGATTCTTTTGGCTTGTCGGTTCTTATTCTAGAACAGTACAAATCTAACCACCAGCTTTAGAGCACAGGTGTGCTGAGCGGCGCTGGGTTGTTGTGGTTTTGGTGTCTCCGGGAACGCCTTGTGCGCGTCCACCCTGAAAGCGCACCGAACGCATTCCTCTGGGTTTCTGTCGCATTCATCTGTCCCACAAGAGAACGGGAAGAGTGTGAAAGTGCTCGGTAACTCAATCCTGGCTCCAGCTGTGGGTTCCACCCACTGGAAAATAAAAAACAGCCTGGTTTGTGCTGGCCTCGGGGGAGCGGGGAGTTAGCGAGGCTCAGGATGGCCTCCGCCTCGTTCTTTATCTCTGAGAGCGACATTGATGATGATTCTCTTTATTAAACGCCGCGTTGAGTTTCTTCCCGTAGACCAGATCAATAAGCCACGGCAATCAGAGCTCAGAGATCAGAGGGACGGTGAAGGTGGAGCAGTTTGGAGATGAAGCCAGAGAGGCCAGGTTGAGATGGTTTGGACATGTGTTGAGGAGGAATAGTGGAGATATTGGGCAAAGAATGTTGGAGATGGAGCTGCCGGGTAGAAGGAGAAGAGGTAGACCTCAGAGAAGGTTTATGGATGTAGTGAAGGTGGACATGGAGATGGTTGGTGTGAAAGTAGAGGAGGCAGTGGATAGGGCGAGATGGAGGCAGATGATCCGCTGTGGCGACCCCTAAAGGGAGCAGCCCAAAGAAGAAGAAGAAGAAGAAGAAGAAGAAGAAGAAGAAGAAGAAGAAGAAGAAGAAGAATGAGAGCTGCGCGTGGTAAAGATTATACGCCTTGCAGTGCATTAAAAACACTCAATAAACCCTTCAGTGATTGGTCAGAGGCTCGTTTGCTTATTAGAGGTGGTGCGTGATGTCACTGTGATGGATCATCATGTCATTACAATTAAAATACAATGATGCAGCATTAACGATAAGCCAGGCACACTCATTAGCATATTGTGCTTAATAAAACGATGAACGCTCTTGCTGTATTTAAACTTTTGTCATTATTATTGTCACTATAATAATAATAATAACAATAACGACATTAAATAAATATAGCGTCTTTATTATGTTACTTTATTTGTTTATCTAACATCATTATTAATAATGGAAATGTGCCAGATTTAGCCATGAGGTTAATATTCCTCCAGTAGCATTATTTAATTAATATAATATAATCATATTAATATAATCATATTCAATGTTCAGTTAGTGAACAAAACTGGCATTTTAAGTGTTTCTATTTTACCGTCATATCGGATTATTAAGCTGCAAACTGACAGACGCCTCAACTTCATTTTACAATAAAGGATTTAATTTAATACTTTTCTTTCATTAATAACACAATTTTGGCAAAAGACTAGACGTATGAATTATATATTCTGTAGAACCTTAATGACAAACTGATGCCAGATTCACCAGAGGGGGCTTCTTACCCCCCGTAGCTGGGGGGAGGTGTGTCGAGATGACCCTTTTTGTGTGAAATGGTCCAGACGGCTTTACAGTGGTGGTGATGGGAACCAGGCGTCGCCATGACGACAACACAGATATAGACACTTTATTTACCATCCAGAACCACCAGAGAACCTACATGAGTCTTCTGAGCTTATATGGAATGTTGATGATGGAAAACAGTGGAAAATCTGGAATAATGAGTTTTCTTTGGGGACTATTTTGCCGCACAGCGCCCTGCATGTCTCCCTCCACCATGAATGGAGCTGAAGTTCTCTAAACTCTCATAAAACAGCGTCTCAGTCATCAGGCAGTGAATTCAGAACCAGTTCATGTAGGAACTTTCTGTGAGGAGCTTTTAGAGGGACGTCTGGTTCCCATCACCACCACTGTGAACGACTCGGTTTGGGGCAGTCGTGGGCTGGAGGTTAGGGAACTGGAAGGTCGCCGGTTCGATCCCCAGTGCCGTCAGTCCATGACTGAGCTGTCCTTGAGCAAGACACCTAACCCCCAACTGCTCCCCGGGTGCCGTGCATAGGGCTGCCCACCCGGGCAAGTGTGCTCACTGCCCCCTAGTGTGTGTGTGTGTGGTGTTTCACTTCACGGATGGGTTAAATGCGGAGGTGGAATTTGCCCGTTTGTGGGATTTTAAAAGTATCAGTGAACACCTTAACTGTTTAATTATTCAGTGTTTTTCATTTTGTAGCCGTGGTGTAGTTTGTGTGGAGCACAGTGGCGCTACACTTGGTTAAACGATGGTATTATGAGAGTGAGTATGTTGATTAAGGGGCAGCTGTGCTGTCCCACGGTGTCCCGTCCACCAGACACTCAGCAGCTGGTTCATTGGTCAGAGACCCACAGCACTGGCCTGATCATACAGGGCAAAACAAAAGCAACTGCAGAGCTTTGGGGAAAAAGTGAAGGTCAAGCCAAAGGTCGGTTGGGTTTTAGGGCCTAAAACAACACAAGAAAGCAAACCGTCCCCAATACGCAGGGATGTAAACGCGTATGGGACAGAACTGATGTCCTATTCACAGGCTAAATACACAAAACAATAACAAGAAGCCACTGCAAGACCAGAATGAAGAGTGACGCCTCAGCAAAACCCTACTAGCCTCAAACAGCCTCGAACTATTTCAGGTCATTGCTTGTGAGTTCTGCCTTAGAGCAAAAGCTCAGAAAAAGTCTAATTTATGTTCCTTTTACCCCAAAAGAAGCTGATCAGTCATGATGTGTCAGGTCTGAACTTTGCTCCTTTAGTTTTATCACCGGAGCTACGAGGCGAATGCAGCTGATAAGTAATGGAAGCTTATACCCCACCAATTAGCGTGGTGCTCATCTTTACACACCTTTAACGAAAGCCAATCATAACAGAGCTCATTTACATACACTCACCTGCCACTTTATTAGGTACCCCTTGCTAGTAAAAGGTTGGACCCCCTTTTACCTTCAGAACTGTCTTAATTCTTCATGGCTGACTTTCAACAAGGTGTTGGAAACGTTCCTCAGAGATTCATCATAATTTCCAGGGGAGCTGGCTGTCCCAAACCCCCCCCCCCTAAATTTTGGAATTTGTGAAAATGATGCATTTTTTCGGTCTTTTTGATTTCTCCTTCAGTATAATTGAAAGGTTTAGATTTATCACAGGTCACACGTTTTCATGTCTCTACCGAAACACAAAGTGATTGCTTTGTTGGCGACCAAATGGAATATTCAGTCATTTATTATAATAAAAGAAGCATAATTAAGGTATGAGGTCATTTTTTACTCTGAACCAAATCGGTAAAACGATCCCGAGAAAAGAGCCGTTTCCTCTGTTCTTGGTCTTTGGGTTTCAGATGAGCGTATCCTGAGTTTTGGGTTTGGGCTCAGTAAAGAATTTTCATTTCGGTGCGTCGCGAATTACGATATCTTTCTGTTGAACTTTTTCACTTGGGCCCTTTAAACGTTTCTACAACTTGTTTTTTTGTGTGTGACAGGAGGGAAAGTGGCGGCGTCAGAGGACGACGGTACGTTTGCTTCTTTTCACTCTCAGCTATAACAGACACCCACGCCCTAAACACACCCAGCGTTTCTTCCCTCTGGCTGAACAAGCGTGGTGCAGCAGAGCGGTGGGGTTGCTTTAGCTCTAACCGTTGACGTGGTGTTGCAGTAATGACGCTTCTCATTCGGGGAAGCACTGAAGGTGATGAGGTATTCAGTAGGACTCTTTTCAAGCTGCAGTGAACGAGCTGTTAGCGCCACTTCATCACGGCCCACTTATTAAGATATATACAGTATATACACACAGAAATGGCTTATACATGTGAGATCCTCAGCACTGCACCATTATTGATGCCTTTATGGCCAAATACCTTCATTTAGAGTCGGTTACTCATTCAGCCTAACGAGAAACTGTAGAGCTGTAGTTTCTCAAGAAGTGGAGCGGATATTCCACATATTCCGATTCAAAGCTGTTGAGTTTATATCAACAGTTGCTGCCAAAATAACGCATGTACATAAATGTAGTTTGGTTAAGTGCCGTGTCCAGTCATGTGGCCATTGGTATTCAAAAAGGTCATTTTCCTCTTCACACAGGAGCTGAAGTACCTCAGACGGAGGATCCAGATCTGGACACTGCCCAGTCTGAGGATGGAAGTATGTTGTGACTGGACTTCACAGGAAATGCCTCTAATTATCCACTTTATATATAAACAAATAATATAATAAACAATCGGCGCTCAGCTCCGCCCTCTAAAGACGTCATTAACGACCATCAAATAAACAAACGCCGCTCAGCTCCGCCCTCTAAAGACGTCATTAACGACCATCAAATAAACAAACGCTGCTCAGCTCCGCCCTCTAAAGACGTCATTAACGACCATCAAATAAACAAACGCCGCTCAGCTCCGCCCTCTAAAGACGTCATTAACAACCATCAAATAAACAAACGCCGCTCAGCTCCGCCCTCTAAAGACGTCATTAACGACCATCAAATAAACAAACGCCGCTCAGCTCCGCCCTCTAAAGACGTCATTAAAGACCATCAAATAAACAAACGGCGCTCAGCTCCGCCCTCTAAAGACGTCATTAACGACCATCAAATAAACAAACGCCGCTCAGCTCCGCCCTCTAAAGACGTCATTAACGACCATCAAATAAACAAACGCCGCTCAGCTCCGCCCTCTAAAGACGTCATTATCAACCATCAAATAAACAAACGCCGCTCAGCTCCGCCCTCTAAAGACGTCATTAACGACCATCAAATAAACAAACGCCGCTCAGCTCCGCCCTCTAAAGACGTCATTAACAACCATCAAATGAACAAACGCCGCTCAGCTCCGCCCTCTAAAGACGTCATTAACAACCATCAAATAAACAAACGCCGCTCAGCTCCGCCCTCTAAAGACGTCATTAACAACCATCAAATGAACAAACGCCGCTCAACTCCGCCCTCTAAAGACGTCATTAACAACCATCAAATGAACAAACGCCGCTCAGCTCCGCCCTCTAAAGACGTCATTAACGACCATCAAATGAACAAACGCCGCTCAACTCCGCCCTCTAAAGACGTCATTAACAACCATCAAATGAACAAACGCCGCTCAGCTCCGCCCTCTAAAGACGTCATTAACGACCATCAAATAAACAAACGCCGCTCAGCTCCGCCCTCTAAAGACGTCATTAACGACCATCAAATAAACAAACGCCACTCAGCTCCGCCCTCTAAAGACGTCATTAACGACCATCAAATAAACAAACGCCGCTCAGCTCCGCCCTCTAAAGACGTCATTAACGACCATCAAATAAACAAACGCTGCTCAGCTCCGCCCTCTAAAGACGTCATTAACGACCATCAAATAAACAAACGCCGCTCAGCTCCGCCCTCTAAAGACGTCATTAACGACCATCAAATAAACAAACGCCGCTCAGCTCCGCCCTCTAAAGACGTCATTAACGACCATCAAATAAACAAACGCCGCTCAGCTCCGCCCTCTAAAGACGTCATTAACGACCATCAAATAAACAAACGCCGCTCAGCTCCGCCCTCTAAAGACGTCATTAACGACCATCAAATAAACAAACGCCGCACAGCTCCGCCCTCTAAAGACGTCATTAACGACCATCAAATAAACAAACGCCGCTCAGCTCCGCCCTCTAAAGACGTCATTAACGACCATCAAATAAACAAACGCCGCTCAGCTCCGCCCTCTAAAGACGTCATTATCAACCATCAAATAAACAAACGCCGCTCAGCTCCGCCCTCTAAAGACGTCATTAACGACCATCAAATAAACAAACGCCGCTCAGCTCCGCCCTCTAAAGACGTCATTAACGACCATCAAATAAACAAACGCCGCTCAGCTCCGCCCTCTAAAGACGTCATTAACGACCATCAAATAAACAAACGCCGCTCAGCTCCGCCCTCTAAAGACGTCATTATCAACCATCAAATAAACAAACGCCGCTCAGCTCCGCCCTCTAAAGACGTCATTAACGACCATCAAATAAACAAACGCCGCTCAGCTCCGCCCTCTAAAGACGTCATTAACAACCATCAAATGAACAAACGCCGCTCAGCTCCGCCCTCTAAAGACGTCATTAACGACCATCAAATAAACAAACGCCGCTCAGCTCCGCCCTCTAAAGACGTCACTATAGTGATGTGCTGCCTTGAGTTACATCAGTAAAGTCAAGCTACTCATTAAAATATGATTATATATGCAAAATATCAACACGATGTTTAACGTGAGTTTTCAGCTGCACTTCATCTCAATCTACACACAGGCACAGAAGCGGTAACCCTGGCCCCGACTGAGGATCCCACCCCTGAGGACACAGGTATGATTTGACAGGAAATTCCCCAATACCATAATCGGCTGTTTCCACAGTGGGCAGCCGCTGGAGAACGACGCCATTCAGGCCTGCTGTATGAAGCCATCCCATCAACACCTGTGGTCAGACGTGGAATCGCGGTCGTAGTTGTTGGCAGGCCTACAGTCAGTTCGCACCTTTCTCTCTTATGGGCCACTTTCGGGCTGTCGGGGGTGGGGGGCACTGTTTCAGCTGTAGCCTGCGACAGGTTTGGTCCTGATCAGCTGAGCCGTTGGGGGTTTTTCATGATCCAGTAGAAGACAGGAGATGCCCCAACATGTAGAAGCTAAGATGTAGCAATCGTGTAGATCTGCAGACGCCTCGATGGGATGTGTTTCTGTGCTTTACCGGAGTTGCAAATCAAGAGGAAGTAGATGAAGAATGTCGGTTCGTATTTGCATTTCAGATATTATCTTGGAAATTATGTTAATACGGAATTTCAGCCTCTTATCCCGCATTTCCTAAACATTTATTGATAGAATCACTGAAACATTGGCAGAGAGTGAAGTACGTCACCAGCGCTTCCTTTCACTGGCCACTTTATTAGAAACACCTAACTTTGTACTTATACTTACTGGCCACTTTATCAGAAACACCCACCTTATGCTTACACTTACTGGCCACTTTATCAGAAACACCCACCTTATGCTTCTACTTACTGGCCACTTTATCAGAAACACCCACCTTATGCTTACACTTACTGGCCACTTTATCAGAAACAACCACCTTATGCTTCTACTTACTGGCCACTTTATCAGAAACGCCCACCTTATGCTTCTACTTACTGGCCACTTTATCAGAAACACCCACCTTATGCTTACACTTACTGGCCACTATATCAGAAACACCCACCTTACGCTTACACTTACTGGCCACTTTATCAGAAACACCCACCTTATGCTTCTACTTACTGGCCACTTTATCAGAAACACCCACCTTATGCTTACACTTACTGGCCACTTTATTAGAAACACCTACCTTATGCTTCTACTTACTGGCCACTTTATCAGAAACACCCACCTTATGCTTCTACTTACTGGCCACTTTATCAGAAACACCCACCTTATGCTTACACTTACTGGCCACTTTATCAGAAACACCCACCTTATGCTTCTACTTACTGGCCACTTTATCAGAAACACCCACCTTATGCTTACACTTACTGGCCACTTTATCAGAAACACCCACCTTATGCTTCTACTTACTGGCCACTTTATCAGAAACACCCACCTTATGCTTACACTTACTGGCCACTTTATTAGAAACACCCACCTTGTGCTTCTACTTACTGGCCACTTTATCAGAAACACCCACCTTATGCTTACACTTACTGGCCACTTTATTAGAAACACCCACCTTGTGCTTCTACTTACTGGCCACTTTATCAGAAACACCCACCTTATGCTTACACTTACTGGCCACTTTATTAGAAACACCTACCTTGTGCTTCCACTCACTGGCCACTTTATCAGAAACACCCACCTTATGCTTCCACTGACTGGCCACTTTATTAGAAACACCCACATTATGCTTCCACTTACTGGCCACTTTATCAGAAACACCCACCTTGTGCTTCCACTCACTGGCCACTTTATCAGAAACACCCACCTTATGCTTCTACTTACTGGCCACTTTATCAGAAACACCCACCTTGTGCTTCCACTTACTGGCCACTTTATTAGAAACATCTAGCCAACACAAATATAGACATTTTATTTATTATCCAAAGCCACCAGTGAATGAGTTTCATGTGGAATTATTGGTAAAACAGTGGTAAATGTTGCCTTAGAACACCCTGCAGTTACTTCTCCACCACAAATGCAGTTTAAAAATATGTTTTAGGCCAAAATATTCTTAAAACTGTCATAAACCAGTGACACCAGCCAACATAATCACAGCCATTTAGTGTAATAACTTCATGTGAGGGAGCTTTTAAAGCGTTAAACTCTTTAGATGTCTGCTTCCTGTCACCACCACTGTAAACAACTCTGCCTTCTAAGTTTCTGTAGAACATTTCACATTTACTGAAGTTGTTGGGATTCTGCTGATTGTGTCTTTAATTTTTACAGCTGGAACGACAGAAACACCTGAGACTGAGACTGAGGAGCAGCAATCAGGTCAGCAGAAACACATACACAGACCAGAGAGTCACGTATACATTAACAAAGAGCAGAAGTGGTGCTGACCTTTTATTGTCTTTCGTTGCGTCAACAGACCCAGAGCCAACGGATTCAGATTTAGGTATTCAGATCTAGATCATCTACAAATATTATTCACTCTTTGCCACAGAGTTTGTCTCATAAATGATGACAAAAAAGAACCACTTCTGGTTGTTAAGATGCTTGAAAACAACCTACCCTGTACTTCTACTCACTGGCCACTTTATTAGAAACACCTACCCTGTACTTCTACTCACTGGCCACTTTATTAGAAACACCTACCCTGTACTTCTACTCACTGGCCACTTTATTAGAAACACCTACCCTGTACTTCTACTCACTGGCCACTTTATTAGAAACACCCACCTTGTGCCTCCACTCACTGGCCACTTTATTAGAAACACCCGCCTTGTGCTTCCACTCACTGGCCACTTTATTAGAAACACCCACCTTGTGCTTCCACTCACTGGCCACTTTATTAGAAACACCTACCCTGTACTTCTACTCACTGGCCACTTTATTAGAAACACCTACCTTGTGCTTCCACTCACTGGCCACTTTATTAGAAACACCTACCCTGTACTTCTACTCACTGGCCACTTTATCAGAAACACTTCCCCTGTGCTTCCACTCACTGGCCACTTTATTAGAAACACCCACCTTGTGCTTCCACTCACTGGCCACTTTATTAGAAACACCCACCTTGTGCTTCCACTCACTGGCCACTTTATTAGAAACACCTACTTTGTGCTTCCACTCACTGGCCACTTTATTAGAAACACCTACCTTGTGCTTCCACTCACTGGCCACTTTATTAGAAACACCTACCCTGTACTTCCACTCACTGGCCACTTTATTAGAAACACCTACCCTGTACTTCCACTCACTGGCCACTTTATTAGAAACACCTACCTTGTACTTCCACTCACTGGCCACTTTATTAGAAACACCTACCTTGTGCTTCCACTCACTGGCCACTTTATTAGAAACACCTACCTTGTGCTTCCACTCACTGGCCACTTTATTAGAAACACCTACCTTGTGCTTCCACTCACTGGCCACTTTATTAGAAACACCTACCCTGTACTTCCACTCACTGGCCACTTTATTAGAAACACCTACCTTGTACTTCCACTCACTGGCCAGTTTATTAGAAACACCTACCTTGTACAATCTGTGGTGTGAATGTAATCTTTTAAACTGCTGTTTGTTTTCATATTCGGCTGCAGATCCACTGACTACAGAGGAACCACAAACTGGTA
Organism: Pygocentrus nattereri; assembly: GCF_015220715.1. Classification (NCBI taxonomy): domain Eukaryota; kingdom Metazoa; phylum Chordata; class Actinopteri; order Characiformes; family Serrasalmidae; genus Pygocentrus; species Pygocentrus nattereri. The sequence goes on from NC_051216.1 coordinate 46,969,045, forward strand.
CGGAAGACTTTGAGTACAGTGTAAATATCGTGTTTCAGGTGCACATATTTTCTTAAACCCAGGGTTCTCTTAAAAGCCTTATAAAGTCTTAAAATAGATCTGTTTATATAAATATATATCCCTTTTAAAAAATAAACCAAATCCTCAGTTTAGACTTCATGCGTTTGTCCTCATTTGACCCTGAAGTGGCAATTTTCGACCCTGCTGTGTCTGCATGTTCATATCAAACAGCAATTATGACTCCTCGCTGTGGGATTACCCATTTATAGGCTAATTCAATCTGATATCGCTATTCGACAGTCGTCACGCTGAAAAACAGACGTCCATCTGCGGTCACGCGGTCCGACTCGCCACCGAGCACGCACACGAGTGTGATCAGCTCACAAACGCTGCTTTGTCTTCATCTTCAAGCTTTATGAGTTACACTAAACTTCATCTGTTCTTCTAAATCGCGCAGCTTCACGGTAGCTATGTGACGGCATGATGTTGTGGTGCCAACAAATGCTTCATTTAGCTTAGCCTGCTATTTCAGTTAAAGGGGGTTTCCACTGATTTTTCAATAAAGTCATAATCCAGTGTGTGAGGTGTAATCAGAGAGACGCAGAGGGTTTGGTGTGAAGCGGTTCAGACGTCTTTACAATGGTGGTGATGGGAACCAGGCGTCGCCATGACTACAACACAGATATAGACACTTTATTTACCCTCCAGAACCACCAGAGAACCTACACGAGTCTTCTGAGCTTATATGGAATGCTAATGATGGAAAACAGTGGAAAATCTGGAATAATGAGTTTTCTTTGGGGACTATTTTGCCGCACCGCGCCCTGCATGTCTCCCTCCACCATGAATGGAGTTGAAGTTCTCTAAACTCTCATAAAACAGCGTCTCAGTCATCAGGCAGTGAATTCAGAACCAGTTCATGTAGGAACTTTCTGTAGGAGCTTTTAGAGGGACGTCTGGTTCCTATCACCACCACTGGGAACGGCTCTGACTCTGAGTTTATCTAGAACCGAGTGTTTCACACCAAACCGCTCTGAATGACTCGGTTTACATGTTAACTATTTAATTACGTAGAAAACTTTGAAAAATTGGAAATAAAGGAGCTCTTGCACTCAACTGGTCCTCCTTACCCTGAGACTGAGACCGAGAACGACAACGAATCATAAAAAATGATTTAGCCTTGAATTTAAGCGTTCCGTGCTAACTTTACTTCCTCTTCCTTAGCAAATAAAGTAGTCCGAGGTCAGTTCTAGGACATATATCTTTATCAAGTTAATAAGACTGAAACAACAGCACAACAGATGGGAGGATTAATTACAGAAAAAAACCTTGTATCTCCATTTTTGTCAGTTTTCAGTTTTTGACATAATTTGAAAATACCTGTGGGTCTTTACATTGTGTGTAAATTTCATGATGAATGGACTGAAAGAATTGACCCAGAATGACTTGGGAAGACGTCTGGTTCCATTGACTTCCATTAAAAGTAAAGTAGGTTTTTTCCTTCTCCTGTAAAGTTACAGTTTTGGAGATACGAGGTTTCCTTCCGACAACAGCGATATGTTGTGTTTTGGATGCTGATAAGTTGGTCAACCAGTATGGCCATGTTGGGTAGCCAGCTAAACCAGCATGAGACCAGCATAAACCAGCACTAGACCAGCACTAGACTAGCACTAGACCAGCACTAGACCAGCACTAGACCAGCATAAACCAGCACAAGACCAGCACTAGACCAGCACTAGACCAGCACTAGACTAGCCTACCTGGTTTTTTTTCAGCTCAGCTTCTAAAAGTCTCATTTTATGCCCAGTGGAAGTCTGTGGGAGGCAACTTGCTTCAGATAAAACTCCTATAAATATGTTTTTCTGTGAAACTGATCCTTTAGTATCAGTGCACTCAGGTTTCTATTGTTTATCTGTATTGTGATATGAGGCGTTTAAGCCGGGCTGCTCCTGTTGAAACATGCAGAAATGCTGTGTTGCCGTTGTGACTGACTTTGCTAGATTAATGAGCTTTTGGCTGGAGCTCTTGAACAGTGTCGCCCTTCTGAAGCACATTATCTCCATGAACATCTACTCTGCCGTTACTTTGCCCATCTTCAGATACCTGGCCCATGAATGTTTAAAGCAGAGCTGGAAGCGTTTGGTTTGTTGTAGGTTATCAAAGCAGGTTTCTTGAGTTTCATTTTACTGAACTCATTTCTGTCGTTCTCCCACAGATCCACCAGTAACACCTGCAGGCGACAGCGCAGACGCTGAAACAGGTAGAGATGCTGCAACGGGACAGACTAACATGGGTCTGGTCACCAGCAAGACCAGAATATGCTGTGTTTTGGATGCTGGTCATGCTGGTCGGCAGGAATGGAAGTTCGAATTCCACCAATTTTTCGAAATTTCTGAATAACTCAGTCCTCAAGATGTGGACAAAGTCATTCAGAGGTGGATTGGTGTGAGATGGTTCAGACGTCTTTACAGTGGTGGTGATGGGAACCAGGCGTCACCATGACTACAACACAGATATAGACACTTTATTTACCATCCAGAACCACCAGAGAACCTACATGAGTCTTCTGAGCTTATATGGAATGTTGATGATTGAAAATAGTGGAAAATCGGTAAATAATAAGTTTTCTTTGGGGACTATTTTGCCGCACAACGTTCTACATGTACCCCTTCACCATAATGGATTAAAATAAATAAATTAAAATACATTTTAAGCCAAAACTTTATCACAAAACTCTCATAAAAGAGCGTCTCAGTCATCAGGCAGTGAATTCAGAACCAGTTCATGTAGGAACTTTCTGTAGGAGCTTTTAGAGGGACGTCTGGTTCCTATCACCACCACTGTGAGCAGCTCTGACTCGGTCAGTTTATCTAGAACTGAGCATTTCACACCAAACCGCTCTGGACGGCTGTGTTTACATCTGAACCGTTAAATTATTAACGTTCCCCTTTAATAGGCTGATCAGTTAAACCAGCATATTTACGGTGACCATGGTCATGGGTGACCAGCTACACTAGCACTAGATCAACACTGGACCACTATAAACCAGCACAGACCAGCATGGAGCTCATTTCTGTCATTCTCCCACAGATCCACCAGTAACACCTGCAGACGACAGCGCAGACACTGAAACAGGTAGACTTACCTCTCTGTGTAACGTTTGGTTTCCTGGCTAGAAAAACCAGCACAGACCAGGACGCCTGGTCACCAGTAAAACCAGCATATGTTGTGTTTGGGATGCTGGTTCTGCTGGTTAATGCTGGTAAACCAGCATGATCATTCTGGGTGATTAGCTAAACCAGCAGCACATCAGCACCTGACCACTATAAACCAACACAGACCAGCCTGGAGCTCATTTCTGTCGTTCTCCCACAGATCCACCAGTAACACCAGCAGACGACAGCGCAGACACTGAAACAGGTAGAGATGCTGCAACGGGACAGACTAACATGGGTCTGGTCACCAGCAAGACCAGCATTTGCTGTGTTTTGGATGCTGGTCATGCTGGTCGGCAGGAATGGAAGTTCGAATTCCACCAATTTTTCGAAATTTCTGAATAACTCAGTCCTCAAGATGTGGACAAAGTCATTCAGAGGTGGTTTGGTGTGAGATGGTTCAGACGTCTTTACAGTGGTGGTGATGGGAACCAGGCGTTGCCATGACTACAACACAGATATAGACACTTTATTTACCATCCAGAACCACCAGAGAACCTACACGAGTCTTCTGAGCTTATATGGAATGTTGATGATTGAAAATAGTGGAAAATCGGTAAATAATAAGTTTTCTTTGGGGACTATTTTGCCGCACAACGTTCTACATGTACCCCTTCACCATAATGGATTAAAATAAATAAATTAAAATACATTTTAAGCCAAAACTTTATCACAAAACTCTCATAAAACAGCGTCTCAGTCATCAGGCAGTGAATTCAGAACCAGTTCATGTAGGAACTTTCTGTAGGAGCTTTTACAGGGACGTCTGGTTCCTATCACCACCACTGTGAGCAGCTCTGACTCGGTCAGTTTATCTAGAACTGAGCATTTCACACCAAACCGCTCTGGACGGCTCTGTTTACATCTGAACCGTTAAATTATTAACGTTCCCCTTTAATAGGCTGATCAGTTAAACCAGCATATTTACGGTGACCATGGTCATGGGTGACCAGCTACACTAGCACTAGATCAACACTGGACCACTATAAACCAGCACAGACCAGCATGGAGCTCATTTCTGTCATTCTCCCACAGATCCACCAGTAACACCTGCAGACGACAGCGCAGACACTGAAACAGGTAGACTTACCTCTCTGTGTAACGTTTGGTTTCCTGGCTAGAAAAACCAGCACAGACCAGGACGCCTGGTCACCAGTAAAACCAGCATATGTTGTGTTTGGGATGCTGGTTCTGCTGGTTAATGCTGGTAAACCAGCATGATCATTCTGGGTGATTAGCTAAACCAGCAGCACATCAGCACCTGACCACTATAAACCAACACAGACCAGCCTGGAGCTCATTTCTGTCGTTCTCCCACAGATCCACCAGTAACACCAGCAGACGACAGCGCAGACACTGAAACAGGTAGAGATGCTGCGTCTGTTTGCTGCTAATTGCCAACGTTTGGTTTGTTGTTTTGAGGCTCATTTGTTGGATCACTCAACTCTTTACTGTTGTCCAACCACAGATCCAGCAGTAACACCTGAAGACGACAGCGCAGACGCCGGAACAGGTAGGAGTTACCTCGTTACCTCGCTCATCGCTGATCAGTGACCCACAGAAATGCGCAGGCAGGCGTTGTGTAACACCTGCTGGTCTTGCATGTCCAGTTTGGTTATTTTGAAAAACAGTATTTTATTATAAAAACTAAAATAGTGCAGAGGGAACGTGCAGCGTAAGCCATTTGAGAATGGTTGCTAAGGTGTTGCCAGGAAGTTGCTATGGTCTTTTCTGTGGTTCCTGGGGCGCTTATAGGTAGCTGTTGTGGAAATTCTGAGGTGCTACTCGGTGGCTGCTATAGCATCCCTGGTAGATAAACAATAGTAGAAAGGCTGAATGTCTACAAGGCCTCCAAAGACAGCACAGTTAATTCAGTGAAGTGTTACCGAGGCATGAAATCTTTTTTTTGACATTTTGACTCATTTTTACAGCAAAATGGCAATTCAGATAAACGTTTATGCACTTCTATGAGTTAGAAGCCAAATGGTTGTTTTTATTTCTTATTTCTCAGAAGCCCCAGTGAAGGACGACAGCGTTGATGAACCAGGTAGGGTTGAGTCAGTGTTGGTCTGGACAAAACTGTAATATTCCAACTTCTAATTTTGCATAATATATGTTGAAGTAAGCAAGATTACGGCCTATTGGGCCAACGTCCAGTTATATTCTTATTACTACGCAGCTCTGATGTGACAGTGTAATGTACAGTACTGTGCGAAAGTCTTGGCACCCAAGACACATTTTCAGAATCTATTTATTTGTGTAGTTTGTGTTTATTTATTTTGTGTTTATTATATTTATATATATAAACAGTGATGTTCAGGATGTTGGTGTGTTTGTTGACCCATCTCCAAGCTTCTCCTCGAGGAAGTCCAGTATTATATGTAGTTAAAAAGCAGCTCCTGGTTTGACCAATCAGTGCTCAGTAAATTGAGCTCATGATGTAATTGATGATATTAACGAGTCTCTGTGGCGGCTGTGAAGGTGTCCAGGAAAAATACGGACCTGAGAAATTCTTGTTACTTTTTATAGTTTTTCTGTTTATCTGAATTATGAATACGACTTTATTCTAATGTATATTGTGATAAACTCCCTGCTGAGGTCAGCTGGTTAAACATTCGCTTAGACGCCTAAAACTTTCCCACAGTGCTGTATAAAGTGCTGGTAGAAAAGCTTTGGTTCTGGAGGTCATGGCGTGTTTTTGTCTTGTTGTCAGGGCTAACTGATAAGGAAGGTCCGTCTCTACACGCTGAGGGACGTGCAGAAAGTAAGTGGTTACCAAGCATCAGATATCACAGTTAACATGTTGCCGCTTTTTTCCAAAACCGTGTGAATTCAGTCACTCATGATTACGGTGGAGACATAATTGTGATGTATATGCATCCTCATTTCATCCTCCGGTGACGGCTGGTCACGAAGCTACGTGAAATAACGTTCTGCACATCCAGTAACAGCTGTACCTTCTCTAAAGCTTCTTTTGTATGTTGCCAGTCTTCTTCATTCAGTTTATTGGTTTGTTTTATTGTTTTTGTAACATTTTTCAATTTTTTTTTGTTGTCAATAATTTTTTAGCATAGCTAACTAAGGCTGTCTCGGTTATAAGCTGGCAGACTTGCTGGCAGAGCGCAGGATGATTGACGCAGAAGGACTCGTGTAAATACCTTCAGCGCAGATGAATCACTTGACTGAACGTTTTTGCATGACACTGCAGATCATTGAAGTGGTCATGAAACGGCACGCTCGGACGTCGTAGATCAGATTAAGGTCTGTAAATCTGATTGAGAAGTCTGACTGGATTGAGCTCTCGCATGTGAGAAAACGGAGCGCCGTCCCGAAAACGGCGAGCGGCGTTTAAGGCAGCACACACAGCACTTTTGGAAGGACGCTGAAACCGAATAGATGCACGAACAAATGAACGCTTTAAATATTCTTGATCTTCTTGATCAGGGGCAGTCGTGGGCTGGAGGTTAGGGAACCAGGTTGCCGCTTCAATCCCTTGACTGATAGTCCATGACTGAAGTGCCCTTGAGCGAGACACCCAACCGCCAACTGCTCCCTGGGTGCTGTGGATAGGGCTGCTCACTGCCCTCTAGTGTGTGTGTTCACTAGTGTGCATGTATGTGGGTGCACATACAGAGACAAATGGTTGTGAGTTCTTCTAAATCCGAGTAGGAATATCAGCATCTTATACAGTCGACAGCTGAACATCAGATCAAATAAAGTCCAGTTCGGTGAGATTTCACCAACATTTACTGAACATCAGATCAAATAAAGTCCAGTTCGGTCAGATTTCACCAACATTTACTGAACATCAGACCAAATAAAGTCCAGTTCGGTCAGATTTCAACAACATTTACTGAACATCAGATCAAATAAAGTCCAGTTCGGTCAGATTTCACCAACATTTACTGAACATCAGATCAAATAAAGTCCAGTTCGGTCAGATTTCAACAACATTTACTGAACATCAGATCAAATAAAGTCCAGTTCGGTCAGATTTCACCAACATTTACTGAACATCAGACCAAATAAAGTCCAGTTCGGTCAGATTTCAACAACATTTACTGAACATCAGATCAAATAAAGTCCAGTTCGGTCAGATTTCACCAACATTTACTGAACATCAGATCAAATAAAGTCCAGTTCGGTCAGATTTCAACAACATTTACTGAACATCAGATCAAATAAAGTCCAGTTCGGTCAGATTTCAACATTTACTGACCATCAGATCAAATAAAGTCCAGTTCGGTCAGATTTCACCAACATTTACTGAACATCAGATCAAATAAAGTCCAGTTCGGTCAGATTTCACCAACATTTACTGAACATCAGATCAAATAAAGTCCAGTTCGGTCAGATTTCACCAACATTTACTGAACATCAGATCAAATAAAGTCCAGTACGGTCAGATTTCACCAACATTTACTGAACATCAGATCAAATAAAGTCCAGTTCGGTCAGATTTCACCAACATTTACTGAACATCAGATCAAATAAAGTCCAGTTCGGTCAGATTTCACCAACATTTACTGAACATCAGACCAAATAAAGTCCAGTTCGGTCAGATTTCAACAACATTTACTGAACATCAGATCAAATAAAGTCCAGTTCGGTCAGATTTCACCAACATTTACTGAACATCAGATCAAATAAAGTCCAGTTCGGTCAGATTTCAACAACATTTACTGAACATCAGATCAAATAAAGTCCAGTTCGGTCAGATTTCAACATTTACTGACCATCAGATCAAATAAAGTCCAGTTCGGTCAGATTTCAACAACATTTACTGAACATCAGATCAAATAAAGTCCAGTTCGGTCAGATTTCAACAACATTTACTGAACATCAGATCAAATAAAGTCCAGTTCGGTCAGATTTCACCAACATTTACTGACCATCAGATCAAATAAAGTCCAGTTCGGTCAGATTTCACCAACATTTACTGAACATCAGATCAAATAAAGTCCAGTTCGGTCAGATTTCACCAACATTTACTGAACATCAGATCAAATAAAGTCCAGTTCGGTCAGATTTCACCAACATTTACTGAACATCAGATCAAATAAAGTCCAGTTCGGTCAGATTTCACCAACATTTACTGAACATCAGATCAAATAAAGTCCAGTTCGGTCAGATTTCAACAACATTTACTGAACATCAGACCAAATAAAGTCCAGTTCGGTCAGATTTCAACAACATTTACTGAACATCAGACCAAATAAAGTCCAGTTCGGTCAGATTTCAACAACATTTACTGAACATCAGATCAAATAAAGTCCAGTTCGGTCAGATTTCAACAACATTTACTGAACATCAGATCAAATAAAGTCCAGTTCGGTCAGATTTCAACAACATTTACTGAACATCAGATCAAATAAAGTCCAGTTCGGTCAGATTTCAACAACATTTACTGAACATCAGATCAAATAAAGTCCAGTTCGGTCAGATTTCAACAACATTTACTGAACATCAGATCAAATAAAGTCCAGTTCGGTCAGATTTCAACAACATTTACTGAACATCAGATCAAATAAAGTCCAGTTCGGTCAGATTTCAACAACATTTACTGAACATCAGATCAAATAAAGTCCAGTTCGGTCAGATTTCAACAACATTTACTGAACATCAGATCAAATAAAGTCCAGTTCGGTCAGATTTCAACAACATTTACTGAACATCAGATCAAATAAAGTCCAGTTCGGTCAGATTTCAACAACATTTACTGAACATCAGATCAAATAAAGTCCAGTTCGGTCAGATTTCAACAACATTTACTGAACATCAGATCAAATAAAGTCCAGTTCGGTCAGATTTCACCAACATTTACTGAACATCAGATCAAATAAAGTCCAGTTCGGTCAGATTTCACCAACATTTACTGACCATCAGATCAAATAAAGTCCAGTTCGGTCAGATTTCACCAACATTTACTGACCATCAGATCAAATAAAGTCCAGTTCGGTCAGATTTCACCAACATTTACTGACCATCAGATCAAATAAAGTCCAGTTCGGTCAGATTTCACCAACATTTACTGAACATCAGATCAAATAAAGTCCAGTTCGGTCAGATTTCAACAACATTTACTGAACATCAGATCAAATAAAGTCCAGTTCGGTCAGATTTCAACAACATTTACTGAACATCAGATCAAATAAAGTCCAGTTCGGTCAGATTTCAACAACATTTACTGAACATCAGATCAAATAAAGTCCAGTTCGGTCAGATTTCAACAACATTTACTGAACATCAGATCAAATAAAGTCCAGTTCGGTCAGATTTCAACAACATTTACTGAACATCAGATCAAATAAAGTCCAGTTTGGTCAGATTTCAACAACATTTACTGTCAGTTTCCTCTTTTTAGATCACGTCATGTGGAATAACTTCCCTCTGACTCACTTTCTTCTCTGACTGCTGTTTCTCTCCTCGTCCCTCCCCTGTGTGGCGTCACTCACTTGAGTCTCAGAGCTCATCGTAATACACAGATCTGATTGGCTGAGCAGCGTCACGCGTGATATTTACAGCGCATGTGATTGGTCTGTGAGTCTCCTGGGCTGCTAAAACTACGGTAAAGCCTAGAAAATTTACGCCGATCAAAACAGGACCACCCCGTCGAAATGAAATAATCATCCATAGTTTATCAGTTATAGGTCCAGGTCCACATAGGGCAGCGTCTGGGTCCGGACTCGGACTGCGGTCCACCTTTTAGTGACCTCTGATCTAAATGATGTTTATTCATATTTTCCACTTAAGTGACTCAGTATTTTTTTAAAATAAAGCCTCTCACAAAGTTTTATGTTACTTTTCCTTCACACCTTCTTCTGTGAGTTTATCAGCTGGTTGTACAGCAGAAATCTGATTACTGTCTGACTCACGTAGACCTGGAGTTTCCCCAAGAGCATGAAAACACACTGAACCAGTTACACAGTCTGATTTTCTGCGGTTATCAGATTATTACGTGCATGTAAACACGCTCAAATTAACGTAACCTAACTTATTTCTTGCCCTCCTCAAATTTGAGTCGCCAGCCGCTCTCAACACCCACGTAATCCACTTTCACGCTGAGCTTTGCTCTCTCAGCAAATTTACGGAAATCTGGCATGAAGGTTCTAAGCTGATCTGATGTGGAACCCCAGTGCACGATTAGATTTCCTAGGAAGGAAGTTTATAAAAGCTTGTGCGTAGCCCAAACCTGCTGTCCACTGGCGAAGGAGAAACTCCTGAAGGACATTCAAAGATGTTGTGCTTTTTATCTGAGGAAAATCGCTCCCATTACTTGGGAATTCCATTTACTCTCCTTGTTTACTTCATTAGAAACACCTGCTTTGCCCTTGCGCTCGCGGTGTAGGCCTCTAGTCTCACTGGGTTCTTTTCACACTGCTGTCTTTTCTCCTGCTTCAGGTGAACTGGATCCGTCGGACGCTCTTGTCACAGGTAGGTTCCGAGCTTCAGTCAGTACCCAATGTGTGAATTTCTTGAAATCCATTGAAGTCTTATTGAGTGTTTATACAGCTTATAGCTGCACACCCCCTCCTGCTGGGTGGGATATGAAGCTGGTTCTGCCCACACAGTCCGGTGTTGAACCCCTTTATCACTTACAGCGGCCTAAATCTACCACGCCGGCTCCTTCCTGTTTGTTTACAGCCTCCTCAGCGTGTCTCCTAATTGGTTACAGAGCGATCTTATTTGTCTCTGTCAACGCACGGCGCCTTCAGCATGCTTTATTAGCGCGGCGGACAGGAAAGAGCCTCACTGACGGAAGGAAAATGAATGCTGTTGATTTGTGGACATTGTTTTCATGCCGTTTCTGTCTGTTTCGCAGAATCTGACCAGCCCACCGGAGACGATGGTGCAGGTGAGTCAGATTTATGCTTTCACTGAGGATGAATTACACGCCATGAAGCCGTGACTCGCCCTAGAATTAACACCGTCATGTGGTTCTATTCATGTGTCTTGCTGTTCTACTAACTGACACACACCAATCAGGCACAACATCCTGACCACCTCCTCATTTCTACACTCACTGTCCACTTCATCAGCTCCACTTACTGTATAGCTGCACTCTGTAGTTCTACAGCTACAGACTGTAGTCCATCTGTTTCTCTGATACTCTGTTACCCTGTTCTTCAGTGGTCAGGACCCCCATGGACCCTCACTGTTTGGGTGGTGGGTCATTCTCAGTGCTGCAGTAACACTGACGTGGTGGTGGTGTGTTAGTGTGTGTTGCGCTGGTCTGAGTGGATCAGACACAGCAGTGCTGCTGGAGTTTTTAAACACTGTGTCCACTTACTGTCCACTCTATTAGACACTCCTACCTTGTCGGTCCACCTTGTAGATGTAAAGTCAGAGACGACAGCTCATCTGCTGCTGCACAGTTTGTGTTGGTCATCCTCTAGTCCTTCATCAGTGGTCACAGGACGCTGTTGGCTGGATATTTTGGTTGGTGGACTATTCTCAGTCCAGCAGTGACACTGAGGTGTTTAAAACTCCAGCAGCTCTGCTGTGTCTGATCCACTCAGACCAGCACAACACACACTAACACACCACCACCACGTCAGTGTTCCTGCAGTGCTGAGAATGACCCACCACCCAAATAGTACCTGCTCTGTGAGGGTCCATGGGGGTCCTGACCACTGAAGAACAGGGTAACAGAGTATCAGAGAAACAGATGGACTACAGTCTGTAACTGTAGAACTACAGAGTGCAGCTATACAGTAAGTGGAGCTGATAAAGTGGACAGTGAGCGTAGAAACGAGGAGGTGGTCATGATGTTACTCCTGACCGGTGTATGTCAGTGTTTTTTCAGTTGAAAGCTGGCCAGCCGTGTTGACCAAGCGAGGTCACAGGGAAAGCTGAAGCTCATTCTCTACTCACTTATTACATTCATCTCTTTAACATTTACGTTAGCTTAATCCCTCTGAGCTTTGATGTTCCGCCGGCTGGCTTGCTGGAAAGAACGCATCCATCTCCTGAACCTGTTGAGGCTGGCAAAGTGGTTATTATTGTCATTAATAGGGACATTTATTATTAATGCAAGTCTTTGATGTCTGTATTTGCTCTCCATTGCAGTGCACAGTGCTGGAGCGAAGGCTGGGCCAAACGGTAAAGCTTTTCTATTTATTTATTTATTTATTAATAATATCCTCATACCGCGAGGCTTGAGACCCAACCCTTTTTCAAAACGGCAAAAGTCATACAGTCTTTCATGCACAGACGCTATAACTCATACACACACAAAAAGAGAACTGGATTTTCCTCTTTTCTTTGTGTGCTCAGCCAAATCAGAACAAACGGCTATTTATTTCCAGCTCTCTTATCATTGGATGATTCATCAATAGTGGTAATCCATCGTTTTGACCTACATAGACTCGCTGACCGCTTTATTAGAAACCCCACCATATACTTCCACTCACTGGCCACTTTACTAGAAACCCCACCTTATACTTCCACTCACTGGCCACTTTACTAGAAACCCCACCTTATACTTCCACTCACTGGCCACTTTATTAGAAACACCCACCTTATACTTCCACTCACTGGCCACTTTATTAGAAACACCCACCTTATACTTCCACTCACTGGCCACTTTATTAGAAACCCCACCATATACTTCCACTCACTGGCCACTTTATTAGAAACCCCACCTTATACTTCCACTTACTGGCCACTTTATTAGAAACCCCACCTTATACTTCCACTCACTGGCCACTTTATTAGAAACCCCACCATATACTTCCACTCACTGGCCACTTTATTAGAAACCCCACTTTATACTTCCACTCACTGGCCGTTTTATTAGAAACCCCACCTTATACTTCCACTCACTGGCCGCTTTATTAGAAACCCCACCTTATACTTCCACTCACTGGCCACTTTACTAGAAACCCCACCATATACTTCCACTCACTGGCCACTTTATTAGAAACCCCACCTTATACTTCCACTTACTGGCCACTTTATTAGAAACCCCACCATATACTTCCACTCACTGGCCACTTTATTAGAAACCCCACCTTATACTTCCACTTACTGGCCACTTTATTAGAAACCCCACCTTATACTTCCACTCACTGGCCGCTTTATTAGAAACCCCACCTTATACTTCCACTCACTGGCCGCTTTATTAGAAACCCCACCTTATACTTCCACTCACTGGCCGCTTTATTAGAAACCCCACCTTATACTTCCACTCACTGGCCACTTTATTAGAAACCCCACCTTATACTTCCACTTACTGGCCACTGCACTTACCTTATAAATCCACTACATACAGTACTGTGCTGAAGTTTTAGGCCAAAAATGCTATTGTAGTTTTTGACTTATTGAGAGTTCTGTGTCACTTTCTGCTTTTTTCCTGACATTGATAAATGAATAGCTTGTACTTAATGGCTGTTTTGACTGGAAATAAAATAAATGAAGGGTTTTCTGACCTTTGTGTAAAATTACAGACTGTAGTCCATCTGTTGCTGCACAGTGTATTAGCCCCCCTCTGCCCCATTCATCACTGGTCAGTTTCTGACCACAGGAGCTCTGTCGTCCAGATGTTTTTTTGGGTGGTGGACCATTCTCAGCACACTGCTTGGGCCGCCACCCAAAAATATCAGGCCAAGAGCAGCTCTGAGATCAGAAACGGACGGCTGGAGGACGGCTAACACTGCACTCCAGCAGATGAGCTACAGTCTGTAACCGCAGTCTGTTCAGTCGCTCGTTAACACAAACAGCTAATCAGCCAATCACACGGCCGCAGCTCACTGCATTTAGGCGTGTAGAGGTGGTCAAGACGACTTGCTGAAGTGCAGACCGAGCATCAGAACGGGGAAGAAAGGGGATTTAAGGGACTTTGAACGTGGCGTGGTTGTTGGTGCCAGACGGGCTGGTCTGAGTATTTCAGAAACTGCTGATCTGCTGGGATTTTCACACACAACCATCTCTAGGGTTCACAGAGAACGGTCAGAAAAAGAGGAAACGTCCAGTGAGCGGTCAGTTGTGTGGACGAAAATGCCTTGTTGGTGTGAGAGGTCAGAGGAGAACGGGCAGACTGGTTCCAGATGATAGAAAGGCAGCAGGAACTCAAATAACCAACCAGAATCTCTGAGGAACGTTTCCAACACCTTGTTGAAAGAATTAAAGCAGTTCTGAAAGGAAAAGGGGGTCCAACCTTTTACTAGCAAGGGGTACCTAATGAAGTGGCCGGTGAGCATATACCAGCAAGGTGGAGCTACAATAGAGGGGTTTCCGATAAAGTGGCCGGTTTGATGTGCTTGTCCACTGTATCTAATCTAACCTCATTTTTCTTTTCTCTCCTTTTTTTTGTCTATCACAGATGGTGCTGAGTCTAAAGGTGAGCCTGTGCGTTTCTTTATGTTTCCAGTCTGCTGGACAGATTGTCGTTACTGATAGTCTTAGTTAGCAGGTAAATGAACCTGTCTGGCTACCCGGCTTCACATTTCCATGTTCAGACTCACTGAGCCTTTCGCTTTCCGTGCTGTTTGAGATGATGTGGAAAGCTGAACTTGTTCTGACAGCGTTTCTTGAAATCTGGCAACTTTTGAAGGAAGCTGCCCAAACAAAATGTACACGCTGTCACTGTTACGGCGAGACATGTTTCAGCACTGGCGCTGCAGGACTAATGTGGCTGATAATGGGCGGGTGTCTGTCTTCCCAAGGCCAGCTGTTTATATGACACGCCGTGCCTCAGTCAAGGGTTTCCCAAGGTCATGGTTAGGCTCATGGGTCGCCTAAGGTCACACAGAGGCTCATAAACAGCCACAGCCAGTTCACAGGGAGCAGGAATTTCCTTTCATTTTTAATGAATTCAGTTAAAAAATCAAAGAAAACCTTTAGAAGTTTCTATAACAGTCAAACGTTAACATTACTGCTGCTGAGAGCTGATTGGTTAGAGTTACTGCTACTGAGAGCTGATTGGTTAGTGTTACTGCTACTGAGAGCTGATTGGTTAGAGTTACTGCTACTGAGAGCTGATTGGTTAGCGTTACTGCTACTGAGAGCTGATTGGTTAGTGTTACTGCTACTGAGAGCTGATTGGTTAGCGTTACTGCTACTGAGAGCTGATTGGTTAGCGTTACTGCTACTGAGAGCTGATTGGTTAGCGTTACTGCTACTGAGAGCTGATTGGTTAGCGTTACTGCTACTGAGAGCTGATTGGTTAGAGTTACTGCTACTGAGAGCTGATTGGTTAGCGTTACTGCTACTGAGAGCTGATTGGTTAGAGTTACTGATACTGAGAGCTGATTGGTTGGCGTTACTGCTACTGAGAGCTGATTGGTTAGCGTTACTGCTACTGAGAGCTGATTGGTTAGCGTTACTGCTACTGAGAGCTGATTGGTTAGCGTTACTGCTACTGAGAGCTGATTGGTTAGCGTTACTGCTACTGAGAGCTGATTGGTTAGAGTTACTGATACTGAGAGCTGATTGGTTGGCGTTACTGCTACTGAGAGCTGATTGGTTAGCGTTACTGCTACTGAGAGCTGATTGGTTAGTGTTACTGCTACTGAGAGCTGATTGGTTAGAGTTACTGCTACTGAGAGCTGATTGGTCAGTGTTACTGCTACTGAGAGCTGATTGGTTAGTGTTACTGCTACTGAGAGCTGATTGGTTAGCGTTACTGCTACTGAGAGCTGATTGGTTAGCGTTACTGCTACTGAGAGCTGATTGGTTAGTGTTACTGCTACTGAGAGCTGATTGGTTAGTGTTACTGCTACTGAGAGCTGATTGGTTAGCGTTACTGCTACTGAGAGCTGATTGGTTAGCGTTACTGCTACTGAGAGCTGATTGGTTAGTGTTACTGCTACTGAGAGCTGATTGGTTAGAGTTACTGCTACTGAGAGCTGATTGGTTAGTGTTACTGCTACTGAGAGCTGATTGGTTAGTGTTACTGCTACTGAGAGCTGATTGGTTAGCGTTACTGCTACTGAGAGCTGATTGGTTAGCGTTACTGCTACTGAGAGCTGATTGGTTAGCGTTACTGCTACTGAGAGCTGATTGGTTAGCGTTATTGCTACTGAGAGCTGATTGGTTAGTGTTACTGCTACTGAGAGCTGATTGGTTAGCGTTACTGCTACTGAGAGCTGATTGGTTAGCGTTACTGCTACTGAGAGCTGATTGGTTAGCGTTACTGCTACTGAGAGCTGATTGGTTAGCGTTACTGCTACTGACAGCTGATTGGTTAGAGTTACTGCTACTGAGAGCTGATTGGTTAGTGTTACTGCTACTGAGAGCTGATTGGTTAGCGTTACTGCTACTGAGAGCTGATTGGTTGGCGTTACTGCTACTGAGAGCTGATTGGTTGGCGTTACTGCTACTGAGAGCTGATTGGTTAGTGTTACTGCTACTGAGAGCTGATTGGTTGGCGTTACCGCTACTGAGAGCTGATTGGTTAGTGTTACTGCTACTGAGAGCTGATTGGTTGGCGTTACTGCTACTGAGAGCTGATTGGTTAGTGTTACTGCTACTGAGAGCTGATTGGTTGGCGTTACTGCTACTGAGAGCTGATTGGTTAGTGTTACTGCTACTGAGAGCTGATTGGTTGGCGTTACTGCTACTGAGAGCTGATTGGTTAGTGTTACTGCTACTGAGAGCTGATTGGTTGGCGTTACCGCTACTGAGAGCTGATTGGTTAGTGTTACTGCTACTGAGAGCTGATTGGTTGGCGTTACTGCTACTGAGAGCTGATTGGTTAGTGTTACTGCTACTGAGAGCTGATTGGTTGGCGTTACTGCTACTGAGAGCTGATTGGTTAGTGTTACTGCTACTGAGAGCTGATTGGTTGGCGTTACTGCTACTGAGAGCTGATTGGTTAGTGTTACTGCTACTGAGAGCTGATTGGTTGGCGTTACTGCTACTGAGAGCTGATTGGTTAGTGTTACTGCTACTGAGAGCTGATTGGTTGGCGTTACTGCTACTGAGAGCTGATTGGTTAGAGTTACTGCTACTGAGAGCTGATTGGTTAGCGTTACTGCTACTGAGAGCTGATTGGTTAGCGTTACTGCTACTGAGAGCTGATTGGTTAGCGTTATTGCTACTGAGAGCTGATTGGTTAGTGTTACTGCTACTGAGAGCTGATTGGTTAGCGTTACTGCTACTGAGAGCTGATTGGTTAGCGTTACTGCTACTGAGAGCTGATTGGTTAGCGTTACTGCTACTGAGAGCTGATTGGTTAGCGTTACTGCTACTGACAGCTGATTGGTTAGAGTTACTGCTACTGAGAGCTGATTGGTTAGTGTTACTGCTACTGAGAGCTGATTGGTTAGCGTTACTGCTACTGAGAGCTGATTGGTTGGCGTTACTGCTACTGAGAGCTGATTGGTTGGCGTTACTGCTACTGAGAGCTGATTGGTTAGTGTTACTGCTACTGAGAGCTGATTGGTTAGTGTTACTGCTACTGAGAGCTGATTGGTTGGCGTTACTGCTACTGAGAGCTGATTGGTTAGTGTTACTGCTACTGAGAGCTGATTGGTTGGCGTTACTGCTACTGAGAGCTGATTGGTTAGTGTTACTGCTACTGAGAGCTGATTGGTTGGCGTTACTGCTACTGAGAGCTGATTGGTTAGTGTTACTGCTACTGAGAGCTGATTGGTTGGCGTTACTGCTACTGAGAGCTGATTGGTTAGTGTTACTGCTACTGAGAGCTGATTGGTTGGCGTTACTGCTACTGAGAGCTGATTAGTTAGTGTTACTGCTACTGAGAGCTGATTGGTCAGTGTTACTGCTACTGAGAGCTGATTGGTTAGAGTTCCTGCTACTGAGAGCTGATTGGTTAGTGTTACTGCTACTGAGAGCTGATTGGTTAGTGTTACTGCTACTGAGAGCTGATTGGTTAGTGTTACTGCTACTGAGAGCTGATTGGTTAGCGTTACTGCTACTGAGAGCTGATTGGTTAGCGTTACTGCTACTGAGAGCTGATTGGTTAGCGTTACTGCTACTGAGAGCTGATTGGTTAGCGTTACTGCTACTGACAGCTGATTGGTTAGAGTTACTGCTACTGAGAGCTGATTGGTTAGCGTTACTGCTACTGAGAGCTGATTGGTTAGTGTTACTGCTACTGAGAGCTGATTGGTTAGAGTTACTGCTACTGAGAGCTGATTGGTTAGTGTTACTGCTACTGAGAGCTGATTGGTTGGCGTTACTGCTACTGAGAGCTGATTAGTTAGTGTTACTGCTACTGAGAGCTGATTGGTTAGTGTTACTGCTACTGAGAGCTGATTGGTTAGCGTTACTGCTACTGAGAGCTGATTGGTTGACAAGCAATGCCAGTTTACTGTATAAAGCCCAGGTTGAACGTAGCAAATCAAATGTCTTAGTTTTGAAATCTTAAATGTTGGAGGAAATCGAAACGATTTTAAGACCCAGGGAAACTGGAGAGGACTCCCTAATAACTAATGATAATTAATTGTAATTAATAATCATAATCAGTAATAAAAATAATAATTGCAAGGTAATAACTATTATCTAATAAACTGTATAGCTCACCATCATCTATAAACATGCCTACAGCATAGCTGAGGTCCGCGGTCTTGATGCCTGCATTGTAAACAGTGAGTTTTTTCCACACTTCTCCTTTAAACCACTATATATCTACCACTTTATGTGTTGTTGAAGCGGCTCATCCCCGCTGTGTAATTAGCGAATTAGCCCCAGGGTTTCTCTCCTACCCTGAAGTCAATACGCTGCTAACAAGTTTATTATCCAGGCACGCCCCCGTTTATCTTCTGCGGAATCGGAGGATCAGGCTCCGTCTTGCCTGCCAGCTGTGTGAGGGTTTGTCTTTTCTCATTTCCCCCACAAACACATTCCAGTTCCCGAATGTGTCATTCCTCGCTCTGCTCCGTTAAACCCTGCAGGCGCCGCAGAGAGGCTTCCTCAGGGAAGCGCGCCTGTGATGGGCGTACGGACTTTTCTTTTTCCCACAGCAGGGGCCGGGTGGAGTGGACTATCGATCCACTCTGAACCCACATCAATGCGTGTGAAGAACCCTCATCAGGGCTGCTGAGCTCCAGTGAGGTCAGCGCAGGCCTGAGGCTGAGCAGGACGCCTGTCCTGATATGCAAATTTTTCCGCAGCCTTCCAGCACCAAGTTTTCCCTAGTCTCGCGGGCCACGCCTGGGGACACCTTGTGAAAGTTTTGGTGCAGGTAGCGAACAAGTCAGCTCTTTGATCCGGCTCTTTTAGGAGAACGTTAGTAGTCGACTCACGTTGTGGAGTTTTTTTGTTATACTAAGTGACAGCAAAACAAATGGCTCCGCCCCCCCATCGTCCCCATTACCTGTTGCTTGTTATGTTAGTGCTCTTAGAAGTTTTCATGTAGTTCTTAGCTGTGCTTCCAGGTGTGCCCCTCTGGGTGATTTTACTTTTACCTGCTTTTTTTGTTGGATCACTTGATTTGTTTGCATTTTGCTTCTTGTGTATGTAAAAAAAAATTTAATTAAAACACACACAAACACACACACACACACGCATTTCATCCCAGCAGTCATTGGGTGAATTAAATTAAAACAATAAAATGTAAATGCAGACCTCTTTTTGCCATTTCATTTTCCAAACATCTGTGCAGATATTCTGCCAAAATTGAAAACAAAATGAAATACCTACATTCGCAATTTCATTTTTTTAATTTCAAATGGCTGTTTGCTGTTTCGTTTTAGTCGCTATTCAGGCGTTTCATGGCCAAATCTAAAACGAAGAAGCTAATCGAGAAAAGAATCCAAGCTTCGCTTTGGCTTTGGCTGTTCTTCCTGAAATCAAATCAAATCACGTTTATTGTCACAGCGCATTTACACAGGTGGACAGTGAGTGAAAGTTTTAGGTGTGTAGCCCCCTTATAGAATTTAATTTATATATATATATTTCACACTTGGTTGTCCCATTGAAGCACTAAGTCAGTTCACACTGTTTTACTCTTAACTCGTACTCTTTTTCTGGCCGGTCAGTGCAGACGAGACATCCCTTACTTTTAGGCTGGAGCTAGGAGGCTAATGTAGCTAACAGGTAATGGAAGCTTGCACCCCATCAGTAGCGTGGCGCTAACTGCATGCATTCCCGTTGGCGCGTTTCATCACAAGCTTGGCTCAAACCGTAGGAAGAAGCCCAGAGTTCATTACTAGGGACTGCTGTTATATCCGGAGAACGCTGTGGAGGTTTTGATGAATGAAGGCACAGTTTGGGGTTCATGTCACGCGTGGGCTGTAGCTTTGGCTGATGGGGTGCAGCGGAGACGAAATGAGCGCGTTCCCGTTGGCATAGTTCATTAATACCAGTGATTTTTCCAGCAATATTCTATCTGAAAAAACACCCTGTTACTAGTCAGACTCTGGTGTCCCTCAGGAAAGTTCTGTTTTTCTGTAGCTCGCCTCAATTTGTATCCTGTATCCTGCCTTCCACCCAATGACAGCTGGGATAGGCTCCATCACCCCCACAGCAGTGCTGCTGGAGATTTTAAACACTGTGTCCACTCACTGTCCACTCTATTAGACACTCCTACCTTGTCAGTCCACCTTGTAGATGTAAAGTCAGAGACGACAGCTCATCTGCTGCTGCACAGTTTGTGTTGGTCATCCTCTAGTCCTTCATCAGTGGTCACAGGACGCTGCCCACAGGATGCTGCCCACAGGATGCTGCCCACAGGATGCTGCCCACAGGACGCTGCCCACAGGACGCTGTTGGCTGGATATTTTTGCTTCTCAGTCCAGCAGCGACACTGAGGTGTTTAAAAACTCCGGCAGCACTGCTGTGTCTGATCCACTCAGACCAGCACAACACACACTAACACACCAGCACCACCACGTCAGTGTTACTGCAGTACTGAGAATGACCCACCACCCAAATAGTACCTGCTCTGTGAGGGTCCATGGGGGTCCTGACCACTGAAGAACAGGGTAACAGAGTATCAGAGAAACAGATGGACTACAGTCTGTAACTGTAGAACTACAGAGTGCAGCTATACGGTCAGTGGAGCTGATAAAGTGGACAGTGAGCGTAGAAACAAGGAGGTGGTCATCATGTTACGCCTGACCGGTGTATGTGGGCAGCAGCTTTCCAAACCAGGGCTACTTGGGGGTCCCGTATCCCTCCCCCCCAGTCATATAACTTTATGCAACAATAAAGAAAGAACAAATTAATTAGTTACTATCAGGAAAAAGCTGTAGTGGCTTTGGGGCATTACTGCTTATAGCATAAGACCGTGCCCTAACTGTGGTTTCAATGCTTTGATCTCGGTGCCAAGCATAAAAACTCCTCTGAGAACTTCTTGCTTGGCATTTATCTAATATGCAGATAAGGTGGAGAGACGGGCAGAAATCAGGGGTGGATGTGCTCTTTATACATTCTTCCCCCAGTTGTCCTGCACACTGATCTCAGTAGAAGATCCTACAAGGTCATCAGCATAAATATTAGACTGGCTTGTCCAGTCCTGAGCGATTTAGCATGTTTTCACTATGGTAAACATTGAAATGGCATCTGCTTTTGTTACACTGGCGAATCCCAATCACAGAAACTAGTGCAGAACGTCCTTCACAGCTATGCAGCAGTGCTGTACTGCCATCTAGTGGCCCTGTAGTGCAGTATAGAGCAACACAGGGTTTGAGTCCAGAATTCAACATTCTGAATTTCTTGTGTCCGGTCTGCAGGGTCCGGGTCAGGCACGGTCGCCGGGGTCGTAGCGTCATTCGGGGTGGCCATCATCGGCGCTGTCACTGGTTATTTTGCCTACCTGAAGAAGAAGTTGTGCTTCAAGCCTCAAGGACGTAAGTGTAGCAGAATAATACGTCTGGAATGAAATGTCTACAAGTTTCTTTCACTTTCAGAAAGATTTTAGCTCTGTTTCAACTTCAGCAAGTACTTTACTCTTCTAACGAATTTTTGGAGTGATACCGTAGAACAAGGCTGACCGTGAGGACGTTTTATGTGGCCCCTCACGTAGTAAGAGAACTAACATATCGCTGCTGACGGAACAAAACCTCGTATCTCCAAAACGGTAACTTTACAGGAGAAGGAAACAACATGCTTTACTTTTAATGTAAGTCATTTTGTGTCGTTTCTTTTGATCCATTCATCATGAAATTTACACACAATGTAAAGACAAAAAGGTCTTTTCAAATTATGACAAAAACTGCAAAAATGGAATTACAAAGTTTTCCACAGCATAATAAATCTGTCCAGGTTCGGGTGACTACATCACTAAAGCTCCGTTCACATTACGAGAATCCGTTCACACTCGTTTAGGTAAGAGACTCTAATCGGTCATTAATGTGATGAACTGGCCTGAACTGACCCTCATGAGCTCCTCCTGCTCAGGACGTCACGTGACTGAATCACCGCATCATCAGCACAAACTAACGAGCAGAACAAGCTTCGCTGAGAAGATCATTAACTCTGATCAGCTCTCAGCTTCGTTATTAGAGCCAGACAGAGGAGGAAAAGGTGAGATGAGCTGCTTTTCCACCGTCTACAGGCTTTAACGTCTGTTCGGCGCTGTTGCCATGGTAACGCTCAATGATGGTGACATGCAGTGGAAAAAGCACATGAATTCCAAACGGAGGGTCACATTTAGGTCACATGGCCGCGAATCGGATACGTATCCGATCTAGAACAACGTGAAAGTGGCTCAGGTCTGACTTGAAAAGATCAGATTTGTGTCCACACAGGCCTGAAAACATCAGATCTGAGTCACATTAGGGCCAAAAAGCGGATTAGTGCCGCTTCAGCTGGATAATGCGAACACAAATGCTCATATCCTTTACTTAACCAACCAAAAATAGTCAGACAGCTCGACTAATCCATGAACCACCCTGTTACAGGTGACCCGGAGAGAGCTAAGGAGGAGAGCGGGGCGCAGAACGACCCTCAGGGTGAGATTATGACACAGTTATGATTTTAAAGTTCATTATCTCACTGATTTTTCAAAATTTCTGAATTCAAACTGGTTTGGTGTGAAATGGTTCAGACGTCTTTACAGTGGTGGTGATGGGAACCAGGCGTCGCCATGACTACAACACAGATATAGACACTTTATTTACCATCCAGAACC
Organism: Pygocentrus nattereri; assembly: GCF_015220715.1. Classification (NCBI taxonomy): domain Eukaryota; kingdom Metazoa; phylum Chordata; class Actinopteri; order Characiformes; family Serrasalmidae; genus Pygocentrus; species Pygocentrus nattereri. The sequence continues at coordinate 46,992,301 of NC_051216.1, forward strand.
ACCAGAGAACCTACACGGGTCTTCTGAGTTTATATGTTGAATGTTGAAGATGGGAAATAGTGGAAAACTTTTGGGGACTGTTTGCCTCCTTGCGTGTATCTTTCCTGTAAGAACCCAGCATTTAGTGCTATAAGTTCAGGGAACTCCAATTCCCAGAAGGCTCGTGCTGATTAGGCCCAACCTGGCACACCTGTGGACTCCTCTACTCAAGGCTGTAGCAAACAGCAGCCCTTTGTCACACCTTTGTAGAGGGCTGACTGGTAAGGTACTCAGCCCATGAGGGTATTTAAACAAACAAGAAAAGAAAAAGGAAAAGGAAAGAGGGGTGGAAGCCATACAAAAGGTGTTTGCTCCACTAAGAGCAAACAGATGAAACTAAAAGTCCGCCTTCCCCTCAGAATCACAGAAGTAGTCATTTTTGTTTTCTGATTATCTTTTATTTCACGTTTCTAGTTCAGCCTTTGTTTGAGCGCTGCTTTCAGCGTCCCCTTTGTTCGCCTTTTCCCCTCCATTTTTTCCCCCATTCATTGAGGTGTTTTTCCCATCATCACAGCGGTAACTCCTCAGACTTCCAGTCACTACGTTGGCGGATCGAGCCTGGCTCAACTCCCTCGTGCAGAATCACCAATTTCACACTCAGTCACCTCAAAAAATGTATTTAAGCCCCTTTCTCACAGGTTTTCCCCTGTGCACTTGGGTCTGCCTCCCTGCCGTCCTGTAACACCTCCACTATGAATTGATTAAAAAAAATGATTTTAAGCCAAAAAAATGTTTCATAAGACCAGCATGTAGTGACTGTTGACCTCTGCTGGCAAGCGTTTGTTTTTTGAAGGAAAACGAGTGGAGACTCGAGGAAAAAGAAGCAAGTCTAACTTACACAACCATCAAACTTAAAGTCACTCCGTAGAGTAGAACACGCCCTCTAGTTGTCTCTTTGTCTAAACGACCCCGAAGCCTCCCTACTTGATGGCCAACTGCCTCTAATTCTGTAATTAAATTAGAGGTGTTGAGGAATTTACAGTCTCCCCCATTGCCAGATTTGGAGCTATAGATAACCAGATGTGAAATAGGCTGACCATTGGGGGTCGTTCCATGACAAAGGACCTCCTCTCCACAGCCCCCACACATCACCCAAGAAAGACATACACAATGCAATTGAGATGAACCCAAAAGGCAGAGAAACAGAAGGGAAACATTTAACATAACTTTCTGTGAGGAGCCTTTAGAGGTGGACGTCTGGTTCCTATCACCACCACTGTGAGCAGCTCTGACTCTAGAACTGAGCGGTTCACACCAAACCCCTCTGAAAGACTCCGTTTACATCTTAATCATTTTGAGAAACAGTGGAATTCACCTTTAACGTTCAAAAAGATGTTTGCTTTCGTGTTGTTTTTTCACATTGGAGCGATATTTCTCTCTTCACAGTTCTCAGCAATCTTCTCAACTCATCATAATCCTCAACACACTGAAGAACCCAAGACGAAGGCCTTCAAGCGACGGATACCAATAAAGCTACTGTGAAGGGATTTACAGAAAAGTTCAGAACAGTCGTGTAGCTTAGAACCGATGAGATCTAACAGCCCCCTTTTAGCATTCTGAGAATTAGCGCATGCTAACGGGTGGCTGCCAGCTTTCATTGCTAGCCTTGAAGTTCATGATTGCCGAGAGATGTTTTTGAAAAATGGGTTTTGGTTAAAATGTACTGACCACGTATAAACGCAGCACTGTGCAAACGTCAGAGACCACCTTCACTCATGTAATATCCAGTCAAACGGCCGTTAAGTGCGAGTTATAATATGAGAGAACCCGCTTGTGTAATGAACACACTTAAAAATATGGTTCTTCAAGGGTTCTTTAGTAAAGAAAACCATTCTGTATAGAACCCTGAACACTGAAAGAACACTTCGCATGATTAAACGGTTCTTTGCATGGTCAAATGGTTCTTCAGACTGATGGAGAACGTACTGCAGATTGTTCTATATAGAACCTTTTTGAGAAGTTCTGTTATTGTCACGATACAAGCTTGTAACAATAGCAGAACCCATTTTTGGTACTTTGTAGAACCATCAACAGCACATTCTCCATCAATCTGAAGCACCATTTTACCATGAAAAGGGTTCTTTGATCGTGCAAAGGGTTCTTTGAATATTGGTTCATATAGAACCATTTTTTTTTTACTTAAGAACCACTGAAGACCCATCTTTTTTAAGAGCGAACGAAAAAATGTGAGTTTCCAAAACTGGAGCTCAAAAACTGATTAAACTCAACCCTGGAAAACGTGTCTCCTAGCAACCACCTGGAAGAGCTGGTCGACCCCAAAACCGCCCCCATCAGATAAAACAGCACTGAAAGCTTTGATCTCTGAGAGAGAGGAGAAGATCAAGCTGCTTCAGATCTGAGAACATCCACAGGTGTTTCTGTCCATCCTTCCACTGTGAGAAGACCACTCAGCGCTGTGGGTCTGAAAGGACGTGTAGCTGATCGAGAAGAACCTCACTGAGAAAAGGAGACGGACACATCAAACAAAGAAGCTGGACGGTGGACTGACCACCCCAGAGTCCAGACCTCAACACCACTGAATGGGTTTGATCACTTCAGAAAATCAACCAGCTTCTCAGACTGAGCTTTGGAGGCGTGTCTGCAGGTTCTCTGAGGAGCTGAAAGTGAGGCTCCTGAGAAGAACAGAAGCTGGAATGACGGGAAAGAGAGACTCACTGAAAACTCACTTTAAGGCTGTTTTGACTGGAAATTAAATGAATAGATGGTCGCTCACGTTTGCACCGTACCGTATATATTTTGGCGCTGCGTCTAGGAGGAAACCTCCCTCCCAGATGAAGAAGGCGTTGTTCACACTTTGACTTTCTAGACATGGGACTACAGTTTCTGGTACATCCACTGTACTTTTAGGACTGTTATATTCTGAATGTAAAGTAAGTACATGTTGAATGTATGTGTTTACGTTTGTGTGCGATGTTGATCTCAATATTCATTTTGGGGGCGGCCACTTCATTGACAGCACGCCGTGTTTTGCTTGCAGTTTCAGGATTTTTTCCTTTTCTTTACTCAATTTTGTTGTCAATGCAAATCAAGAGTGGAGCACTTGTTCATTCCATTAATTCTGTAAATAAGAGTGATGCAGATCAATAAATGATTGGTTGTGTGTCCATCTGGACTGGCGTGGTTGTGTGTCAGTTTTCCTGACCTTATGAGAGCTTCAGCTGGTGTAGAGTTACTAACTATAGCCTTACAGTATAAAATATAGATATGATTGAACTCTAATTCCAGCCAAACTTGAATATCTAATCCGTACCTCAGCCACAGTCTGACGGATGATCAGCAGCAGAGACTCAACTTAGGGAAAGTAGCCTGTCTGAGTGATTGACATACCAGGAATGAGTGGCTCCATTATTTTAAAATAAAGCCTTTACCGTAAATAACCTAAACGATTCTCATCCGATTTTTTCAGATTTAACTTTTAACATCTTACTTAGCTAAGCTAGTGCTAGCATCAGTGTTGTTTACTATTATTATGTAATGTGAAGATCTCAAGATGCTCCTTTTTACTGTGGTTTTAGTCTTAGCTGATGTGTGTGTGTGTGTATATATATATAAAGTGAGTTGGCAGGTTTCTAATAAAGTGGACAGTGAGTAGGGGGGGGTTTCTAATAAAGTGGACAGTGAGGGGGGGTTCTAATAAAGTGGACAGTGAGTAGGGGGGGTTCTAATAAAGTGGACAGTGAGTAGGTGGGGGTTTCTAATAAAGTGGACAGTGAGTAGGGGGGGGTTTCTAATAAAGTGGACAGTGAGGGGGGGTTTCTAATAAAGTGGACAGTGAGTAGGGGGGGTTCTAATAAAGTGGACAGTGAGGGGGGGTTCTAATAAAGTGGACAGTGAGTGGGGGGGTTCTAATAAAGTGGACAGTGAGGGGGGGTTTCTAATAAAGTGGACAGTGAGTAGGGGGGGGGTTTCTAATAAAGTGGACAGTGAGGGGGGGGGGTTCTAATAAAGTGGACAGTGAGTGGGGGGGGTTCTAATAAAGTGGACAGTGAGTACGTGGGGGGTTTCTAATAAAGTGGACAGTGAGTAGGCGGGGGTTTCTAATAAAGTGGACAGTGAGTAGGCGGGGGTTTCTAATAAAGTGGACAGTGAGTAGGGGGGGGTTTCTAATAAAGTGGACAGTGAGTAGGCGGGGGTTTCTAATAAAGTGGACAGTGAGTAGGCGGGGGTTTCTAATAAAGTGGACAGTGAGGGGGGGTTTCTAATAAAGTGGACAGTGAGTACGTGGGGGGTTTCTAATAAAGTGGACAGTGAGGGGGGGGGGTTCTAATAAAGTGGACAGTGAGGGGGGGGGGTTCTAATAAAGTGGACAGTGAGTACGTGGGGGGTTTCTAATAAAGTGGACAGTGAGTAGGCGGGGGTTTCTAATAAAGTGGACAGTGAGTAGGCGGGGGTTTCTAATAAAGTGGACAGTGAGTAGGGGGGGGTTTCTAATAAAGTGGACAGTAAGTAGGGGGGGGTTTCTAATAAAGTGGACAGTGAGGGGGGGTTCTAATAAAGTGGACAGTGAGTTGGTGGGGGGTTCTAATAAAGTGGACAGTGAGGGGGGGGGGTTTCTAATAAAGTGGACAGTGAGTAGGGGGGTTCTAATAAAGTGGACAGTGAGGGGGGGGGGGTTCTAATAAAGTGGACAGTGAGTGAGGGGGTTTCTAATAAAGTGGACAGTGAGTAGGGGGGTTTCTAATAAAGTGGACAGTGAGTAGGGGGGGTTTCTAATAAAGTGGACAGTGAGTAGGCGGGGGTTTCTAATAAAGTGGACAGTGAGGGGGGGTTCTAATAAAGTGGACAGTAAGGGGGGGGGGGTTCTAATAAAGTGGACAGTGAGGGGGGGGTTCTATGCTGCAGTATGTTTTGGAATCCTGCTGCTCCTCTAGTTGAGGACTTACGGCTAAGCGTCACCGTTGAAGGTGGTGTGAGGTTCAGAGCGTCTCTGACTGCAGGCTGTTGGCAGTGAAACAGAGCAGCTCTGTGGATGAAGGTAAGAGTCTTAAAGGCATCAAGAAACTGAGAGTGACCAACAACTGAGCTAATTTAGAATAAGTTAGCTGCAGTTTTTCCTTCGTCCAGTGAGCAGCGTGTTCATGTCTGCCCTGCATGCTGTGACCGGGCTGTAATGAAGCTGCACGACCCCTGGGCTCATTGTGCTTTGCAGAATCAGGAGAAGTTACTTTGTGGCTGTGAAAGTTCTCACACCCACTTTAGCACATCTTACCGTGAAGTCATTGGGCTCAAAGTACAACAGTGCAGGCTCTTCACCCTTTACCCCCACCGCACCCCCACCTTCCTGCTTGGAATTGCTTTTTAAGCGTTTTAGTTGTTCTTTAACATGTTTATGTCTTACAGGAGAAACCGGCGGCTCTTCAGATGGAGCATTTCAGCCTCAGGTATGATCTGTTTGTGAAGACCACTGTATCTCAACATGAACAGTTACACTGCAAATGATTGTAACGTATGACTTTTATGAGGGTGTTTTAAAGGGGGACTCAGGCCAAAATGAAACACCTAGTCACCAAATCTGTTGTAAACACGCCTCCTTGCCTCCTCCAGCGGTGCCACAGTGGCCTCTCCAGAGTGAGATTATCTAATATAAAGGCCTAAAACCCCCTTCTGATGACGTATGTTGAAGGTGGGAGGAGCTAAAAACTACAGCTGCTGTGTGGTAGTTTTAGGGGGGCTGTACTGCCAAGTCACTTAACAGACCTTTCCCCCTAAGTGTCTTCTGACTTTAGAACTTTAAAGAAATTGAGGTTAATTAACGTTTAATTGGCCGGTGAATGAAGAAGCATCTGGCTGCCGTTGCACTTGTTGCGAAACAGCATGTCAGTGGAATCTTAATGACGGTGGAAAGGCAGTGTGTGGTTATCGTGACAGGCCTGAGGGTCTTCAACCCATCTGTACAGTGGAGAGAATGAATTAGTCAAATTCCTGTGAAACAGCTTAGCAGACAAAGAGCGCAACAAGCTGAAAGGCTGGAAACTCTCGCCTCTGGTGTCTGGTTTGTGTGGAATGAGGATGAAATTGCTTTTCTTTACGAGCGTATTTCTTTATTATTGTGTAGTATGTTGTATTTCGCAGTGCATGCTGGGTGTTGTAGTAAGAGATCCTTAGTGAACAAAAATATGAAATCTGACGAGGCCGAGGGAATAATAATGCGGCGGGTTTCCAGATTAGCTTTCGTTATGTTTTATACCAGAATACGTTTTATTGGGGTACATGAAGGAGTGAACCCACATAAACTCGTCTGGAGCTGTGATTGGTCAGAATACTCGCAACACAAATCAAAAAGGCCCTAACTGGTTGGTCTTCTGCAGTATCCGTATAGCAAAAGCCAATAAGACGATATCATATCCATTGTTTAGCTCTTATACTGTGTAATCGCAGTGGAGGCAGATCCTTCAGAATGTTTTTCTTGTAGGTCACGTTTGCTTGGATTATTCCTCCTGATCACCCAAAGCCAGTGTCCCACCAGCGCTGGAGATGTCGCCAAACCCAACTTTGTGCTCATGATGGTTGATGACCTGGGCATAGGAGATGTCGGCTGCTATGGGAACGATACGATCAGGTGAACAAGCCGCTCTCGTTTCTGCATAAAACGCTGTCTGTTTTGAGCCTCGGCTGAGCGGGAGTCTAATCCATGTGTCCCCAGAACCCCAAACATCGACAGGCTGGCGCTGGACGGGGTCAAGCTGACCCAGCACATCGCCGCTGCTCCACTGTGCACCCCCAGCAGGGCCGCGTTCCTCACCGGCCGCTACGCTTTGCGCTCAGGTGGGCATCGATCTGACTTTTTCCGCTTCGCTCATTTTAAGCACTGCCGGTCTTCTGAGATGCCTGAGGCCCAGTTCCCCAAAAGCAGTGCAGGCTTCAGCAGGGACAGAAACGGAGCCGGTAACATTGCGTGAAATTTGCGGTTTAGAAATAGTGTCGATGTTTTATTTGATTCTTTTAGACGTTGTTAGACCTCGTTGCAGTGAGGGGCACTATAGCGGCAGCCAAGCTGTCTCATGGCTTCTTCCAGTTAACAAGCAGTTGGACTATATATGTGTGAATGGCATCCCATTCTTAATCCATAGGGTTTAATGTGATGTCGGCCCACCCTTTGCAGCTACAACAGCTTCAGCTCTTCTGGGAAGGCTTTCCACAAGGGTTAGGAGTGTGCTTACGGGAATATCTGACCGTTCTTCCAGAAGCACATTTGTGACGTCAGACGCTGATGTTGGATGAGAAGGTGTTCTGTCAGGTTGAGGACAGGACTCATCCTCATGAGTGCTCATGTGGCCTTCAGATCAGCTCAAGAACAACTGCCAAGCAGCTGCATCACCAAGCGCGATGCAAAGCGTGGAATGCAGTGGTGTAAAGGGCCTGGACTCCACTGGACTCTAGAGCAGTGGAGACGTGCTCTGTTATTAATACTTTTCATTTCAGAAGAAACGCTGGACATGTTATATCCAGTATACAGTGTTTGAGAGTGGTGGGAGGTAGAGGCAGATATGGGACACCTTTAGGTGCCATTTTCAGTAATGATTAATTTTTAGAGCTTCTGCTGTGGTTTGATGTCCCATGATTTAGTGCTCTGACACCAGAATCTACTGAGCTCCCAACCTTGACCTACTCAATGACTGAGCAGGTATGACATGCATGCTGTGTGGTTCATCAGGGTGGCATGTTTGGGCTTGTGTTTTTAGGCTTGGGCAGCACAGGAAGAGTGCAGGTGATCTTGTTCCTCGGTAGTTCAGGAGGACTTCCCGCCAACGAGACCACGTTTGCTAAACTCCTGCAGAAGCAGGGATACACTACAGGCCTCATAGGTAAGACAGCATTAACTCATGTTCCTGTTATCAGTCTGTTCACTCACTTCTAGGGTTGTTGCTGTCAAACTGTTGATAATTAACAGTCATCAAATAAACAAACGCCGCTCAGCTCCGCCCTCTAAAGACGTCATTAACGAACATCAAATAAACAAACGCCGCTCAGCTCCGCCCTCTAAAGACGTCATTAACGACCATCAAATAAACAAACGCCGCTCAGCTCCGCCCTCTAAAGACGTCATTAACGACCATCAAATAAACAAACGGCGCTCAGCTCCGCCCTCTAAAGACGTCATTAACGACCATCAATTAAACAAACTCCGCTCAGCTCCGCCCTCTAAAGACGTCATTAACGACCATCAAATAAACAAACGCCGCTCAGCTCCGCCCTCTAAAGACGTCATTAGCGACCATCAAATAAACAAACGCCGCTCAGCTCCGCCCTCTAAAGACGTCATTAACGACCATCAAATAAACAAACTCCGCTCAGCTCCGCCCTCTAAAGACGTCATTAACGACCATCAAATAAACAAACGCCGCTCAGCTCCGCCCCCTAAAGACGTCATTAACGACCATCAAATAAACAAACGGCGCTCAGCTCCGCCCTCTAAAGACGTCATTAACGACCATCAAATAAACAAACGGCGCTCAGCTCCGCCCTCTAAAGACGTCTTTAACGACCATCAAATAAACAAACGCCGCTCAGCTCCGCCCTCTAAAGACGTCATTAACGACCATCAATTAAACAAACTCCGCTCAGCTCCGCCCTCTAAAGACGTCATTAACGACCATCAATTAAACAAACTCCGCTCAGCTCCGCCCTCTAAAGACGTCATTAACCACCATCAAATAAACAAACGCTGCTCAGCTCCGCCCTCTAAAGACGTCATTAACGACCATCAAATAAACAAACGCCGCTCAGCTCCGCCCTCTAAAGACGTCATTAACGACCATCAAATAAACAAACGCCGCTCAGCTCCGCCCTCTAAAGACGTCCTTAACGACCATCAAATAAACAAACGCCGCTCAGCTCCGCCCTCTAAAGACGTCATTAACGACCATCAATTAAACAAACTCCGCTCAGCTCCGCCCTCTAAAGACGTCATTAACGACCATCAAATAAACAAACGCCGCTCAGCTCCGCCCTCTAAAGACGTCATTAACGACCATCAATTAAACAAACTCCGCTCAGCTCCGCCCTCTAAAGACTTCATTAACCACCATCAAATAAACAAACGCCGCTCAGCTCCGCCCTCTAAAGACGTCATTAACGACCATCAAATAAACAAACGCCGCTCAGCTCCGCCTTCTAAAGACGTCATTAATGACCATCAAATAAACAAACGCCGCTCAGCTCCGCCCTCTAAAGACGTCATTAACGACCATCAAATAAACAAACGCCGCTCAGCTCCGCCCTCTAAAGACGTCATTAACGACCATCAAATAAACAAACGCCGCTCAGCTCCGCCCTCTAAAGACGTCATTAACGACCATCAAATAAACAAACGCCGCTCAGCTCCGCCCTCTAAAGACGTCATTAACGACCATCAAATAAACAAACGCCGCTCAGCTCCGCCCTCTAAAGACGTCATTAACGACCATCAAATAAACAAACGCCGCTCAGCTCCGCCCTCTAAAGACGTCATTAACGACCATCAAATAAACAAACGGCGCTCAGCTCCGCCCTCTAAAGACGTCATTAACGACCATCAATTAAACAAACTCCGCTCAGCTCCGCCCTCTAAAGACGTCATTAACCACCATCAAATAAACAAACGCCGCTCAGCTCCGCCCTCTAAAGACGTCATTAACGACCATCAAATAAACAAACGGCGCTCAGCTCCGCCCTCTAAAGACGTCATTAACGACCATCAATTAAACAAACTCCGCTCAGCTCCGCCCTCTAAAGACGTCATTAACGACCATCAAATAAACAAACGGCGCTCAGCTCCGCCCTCTAAAGACGTCATTAACGACCATCAATTAACCAAACTCCGCTCAGCTCCGCCCTCTAAAGACGTCATTAACGACCATCAATTAAACAAACTCCGCTCAGCTCCGCCCTCTAAAGACGTCATTAACCACCATCAAATAAACAAACGCCGCTCAGCTCCGCCCTCTAAAGACGTCATTAACGACCATCAAATAAACAAACGCCGCTCAGCTCCGCCCTCTAAAGACGTCATTAACGACCATCAATTAAACAAACTCCGCTCAGCTCCGCCCTCTAAAGACGTCATTAACGACCATCAATTAAACAAACTCCGCTCAGCTCCGCCCTCTAAAGACGTCATTAACGACCATCAAATAAACAAACGCCGCTCAGCTCCGCCCTCTAAAGACGTCATTAACCACCATCAAATAAACAAACGCCGCTCAGCTCCGCCCTCTGAAGACGTCATTAACGACCATCAAATAAACAAACGCCGCTCAGCTCCGCCCTCTAAAGACGTCATTAACGACCATCAAATAAACAAACGCCGCTCAGCTCCGCCCTCTAAAGACGTCATTAACGACCATCAAATAAACAAACGCCGCTCAGCTCCGCCCTCTAAAGACGTCATTAACGACCATCAATTAAACAAACTCCGCTCAGCTCCGCCCTCTAAAGACGTCATTAACGACCATCAATTAAACAAACTCCGCTCAGCTCCGCCCTCTAAAGACTTCATTAACCACCATCAAATAAACAAACGCCGCTCAGCTCCGCCCTCTAAAGACGTCATTAACGACCATCAAATAAACAAACGCCGCTCAGCTCCGCCTTCTAAAGACGTCATTAACGACCATCAAATAAACAAACGCCGCTCAGCTCCGCCCTCTAAAGACGTCATTAACGACCATCAAATAAACAAACGCCGCTCAGCTCCGCCCTCTAAAGACGTCTTTAACGACCATCAATTAAACAAACTCCGCTCAGCTCCGCCCTCTAAAGACGTCATTAACGACCATCAAATAAACAAACGCCGCTCAGCTCCGCCCTCTAAAGACGTCATTAACGACCATCAATTAAACAAACGCCGCTCAGCTCCGCCCTCTAAAGACGTCATTAACGACCATCAATTAAACAAACGCCGCTCAGCTCCGCCCTCTAAAGACGTCATTAACCACCATCAAATAAACAAACGCCGCTCAGCTCCGCCCTCTAAAGACGTCATTAACGACCATCAAATAAACAAACGCCGCTCAGCTCCGCCCTCTAAAGACGTCATTAACGACCATCAAATAAACAAACGCCGCTCAGCTCCGCCCTCTAAAGACGTCATTAACGACCATCAAATAAACAAACGCCGCTCACCATGACACAACAAGGTTCTACAGTGGTTTTAAGGTCTGATTGTGAAGCTTAAATCAGGTTCTCCAGGTGAAAAGTTGGTATTCGTACCTTTTCATAACCGAATGTTTTAAAACCGAGCAGTCGAATAAACGCCTCGAGGCGAGGCGGGGCGGGGCGTGGAGTCAGTACAGCTTTCAGTGACCGTTTCATACCTGTTTTATGATAGTCTACAACAGCTCTTTATAGATGTTTATTGGTATATTTTGGTGAATCCGAGCCTTTTTAAAAAACGTTTAATACCCAGTGTGCGCTTCGTTTTGTAGCAATGCTTAAAAGAAAAACTCAAGAATTCAGATTTGATATTTGGGGGCACAATGCATCATTTCTGTTCACCACAGGGTGAAAACGTTCAGATAGACGGGTTAGATCCAGAGTTCCCTACATGGGCATAATGCTGACTTCTGAATAAAAACAGGTCTAGTAGTTTTATTTTAGCAGTATGTTGGGGTGAATTTGGCAAATTTGAAGGGTGGGAGCACGTTCCTTCATCATCCCTTTAGGTTTCACTGCTGGATCGTGATCTTCTCTGTAGGAAAGTGGCACCTGGGCGTGAGCTGCAGCAGCAGGAATGACCACTGCCACCACCCCAACAACCACGGCTTTGACTACTTCTATGGGCTCCCCTTCACTTATTTCAACGACTGTAAGCCTGGAGAGGGCAAAGATGTTCTGGTTGACCTGCAGGTGATGCTGTGGCAGATGTCCATGCTGGTGGGCGTAGGCCTGCTGACCCTGGTCCTGGCGCGGGCCACTGGACTGTTGGAGGTCAGTGTGAAGGTGCTGGTGTTTTTGACCGCTCTCTGCCTGCTGGGCTTCACGGTGTGGTACGTACCTTTTGAGTCCGTGAAAACCTGGAACTGCATCATCATGCGCAATGAGCAAGTGGTGGAGCAGCCCATGGAGCCGGACGCGCTGCCTGGAAAGCTCATGAAGGAGGCCGAACAGTTTGTGGAGAGGTGAGGTCACTCTGCATCTCACAGGCATTGAGCATTAGCCATTTTGCTTATAGATGGTTCTTCAAGGGTTCTTTAGTAAAGAAAATGGTTCTGTGTAGAACAAGGAACACTTGAAGAATCCTTTGCATGATTAAAGGGTTCATTGTGTCATGAAAGTGGTTCTTCAGATCGTTGGAGAATGCTGTAGACGGTTCTATATAGAACCTTTTTTAATTTGAAAGGGCTTTATATAGCACCAAAAGAGGTTCCACAATTGTTACAAGCCAAATATATATATTTTTGGTACTGTGTAGAACCCTTTTGGGTTTGGTATTATGTAGAACCTGCTACTCCGTATAAAAGCTACAGCCTTAGCAAAAAGGGTTCTATATAGTATCAAAAAAGGTTCTTTGGCTTGTAAGAATAGCGGAACCCTTTTTGGTGCTTTTTTCAAGAAGGTTCTATATAGAACTCTCTATCATACTGTTCATCAATCTGAAGAACGCTTTCACGATGCAAAGAACCCATAGCTCATGCAAAGGGCTCTTCGAGTGTTAATGGCTATATAGAACCATTTTTGTGACTGAGGAACCCTTGAAGAACCATCTCTTTTAAGAGTAAGAGAAATGCGGCTACATGCTTAACCAAAAGGGTTCTCTATAGTATCTAAAAGGGATTTTGGCTTGTAACAATAATGAAACACTTTTTGGTGCTATATAGAACCCCTTTCAAAAAAGTTCTTTATAGAACCATCTACAGCACAAGCTCCATCAGTCTGAAGAATGATTTCACGATGCAAGGAACACTTTCATGGTTCTCTTTGGGGCAGTCGTGGGCTGGAGGTTAGGAAACCGGCCCTGTGGCCAGAAGGTCGCCGGGTTGATCCCCAGCGCCGACAGTCCATGGCTGAAGTGCCTTTGATCAAGACACCTAAAATGATCTTAATTCTAGCCGATATGTCTAATATTCCCCATATTGAGATGGTTGTGCACTTATTATGAGATTATTTTGCTTATTTCTGGACATTTTTACTTGTTTTAGGTGATTTTTGTTAAGTAACGTCGTCTCCCGATAGTGGCAGATCATTTCTTACAACAAACAACATCATCTGCCAGTATAGTGAGATCATTTTACGTAATAAAGTCACTTAAAGCAAGTACAGAATACTCGGAAATGAGTTAAATAATCTAAAAATGATTTCCAACGGGAGAAATATTGGATACTAGATCTAAGATAATCTTACGAATACTATTTTTGTGCAGTGTAGAAGCTCCTCACTGAAAGTTCCTACATGAGCTGGTTCTGAATTCACTGCCTGATGACTGAGACGCTGTTTTATGAGAGTTTAGAGAACTTCAACTCCATTCATGGTGGAGGGAGACATGCAGGGCGCTGTGCGGCAAAATAGTCCCCAAAGAAAACTCATTATTCCAGATTTTCCACTGTTTTCCATCATCAACATTCCATATGAGCTCAGAAGACTCGTGTAGGTTCTCTGGTGGTTCTGGATGGTAAATAAAGTGTCTATATCTGTGTTGTAGTCATGGCGACGCCTGGTTCCCATCACCACCACTTCCATGTAAAGAGATTTCATGTTTCCCATCAAACCACTCTGCCTTTGTTTACGTCTCAGCTGAGTTATGCAGAGAATTTTTATATAGGAATCAGTGGAATTCCCCTTTAAGGTGTTAAAAGGCTCAGGGGCATGAAAGTGACTCACTGGTTGAGTCATAAGGTGAAAGCAGAAGCCCAAAGCCTGTGTCAGAGCAGGTCTCTCTCACGGCCGTAACGCTCATCCGATCGCCTGCCGTCACGCCTGCGCAGCTAATTCACACCTGTTGTGCTCAGTGTTGGGACCTGTCATGACAAATAAACCTCGATTTCATTATAAACTCCCAAACTGCCCCCCCCCCTTCGCTCTTCGCCCCGGGCAACGCAGCATCTTTGATCCGCCCATTGTGTAATAATAATAAAAATGTCGATGATGATGATGATCATTATGACAGTAATGCACAATCTGATTTATGACTTCAGGAACCAGAACAGGCCCTTTCTGCTGTTCCTGTCGCTGGCACACGTCCACACGCCACACTTCATTTCCAGAGAGTTTTTCGGGAAGAGCAGACATGGCCTGTACGGAGACAATGTGGAGGAGATGGATTCCATGATCGGTAAGAAAAGTCTGCTGCCGTGAACTGAACCAGGGGCCGATATTTTTTAGTTTAGTTTTAAGCGACCCTGTATTAGTTCCATACTGGGGAAATTTCACCCCATCCGTGCGGTGAAACGCCACACACACACTAGGGGGCTCTGAGCACACTTGCCCCGTTGGGCAGCCCTATCCGCAGTACCTGGGGAGCAGTTGGGGTTCAGGTGCCTTTCTCAAGTTCATTTCAGTCATGACCTGTCAGCTCAGGGGATCAAACCGGCGACCTTGCGGTCACAGGGACTGCGACTGCCCAGCTTAATGTTTGTGATAAACGCTCAAATACTGGACACACTCGTATTTAAGCCCCATTACTGCAAGATTTCATCCCAAACCCGAAGACAACCTGCGCCATTTGGCCTACTCCCACCCGCAGTCTAAGCGTTTGGTCCCGCTCCCGCCTGCTGTTGCGTATAGCTGGTTTCCCTCTGCATTAGTCACGACTGAAAATGACTGACACAAGTCAGAGTTGCCTTTATTCTGCTTTGTCATGTGTTCACCTTTCTTTCCACTTACCACACCTGGGGCTGTCAGACTGTCTGTAGGCTGTGCCGTTTCTGTAGCTTACACTCTTAAAAAAGACGGTTCTCCTGGGTTCTTTAGTAAACAACATGTTCCTATATAGAACCATGGACATTCAAAGAGCCCTTTGCTTGATCATCATGACAGGATTCTTCAGACTGATAGAGAATGTGCTGTAGCTGGTGCTGTATAGAACCAGGGTTCTATTTAGCACCAATAAGGGTTGTACTATTGTTACAAGCCGAAACATTTTTTGGTACTGTATAGAACCTTTTTTGCTGAAAGTGTACAAGAAAGTAATTCATGTGTTATTCATGTGACTACTTGATTCTTGTTCAAACTATTTGGAATAAGTTAATTGATTTTCAGTATTGTGACTGATCCACTCGTACCAGCACAACACACACTAATACAGCACCACCACATCAGTGTTACTGCTGAGAATGACCCACCACCCAAACAGTACCTGCTCTGTGAGGGTCCATGGGGGTCCTGACCACTGAAGAACAGGGTAACAGAGTATCAGAGAAACAGATGGACTACAGTCTGTAACTGTAGAACTACAGAGTGCAGCTATACGGTCAGTGGAGCTGATGAAGTGGACAGTGAGCTAGAGACGAGGAGGTGGTCAGGATGTTACGCCTGATCGCTGTATATCATGCTGCTGAATATCATTGCTTTATTGGCAGGATTTAGATATTGATGCATGTGCAAGACTTCAATATTGATTATTTTGCTCTGGTCTTAGTAAATAGTAAATATCTTTAAATTGTCTTTCAGTGAACGTATTTCTTGTTGATGTGACCTCATGACTTCTCTCTCTCAGGCAGGATGGTGAAGACTATAGAAAGACTAAACCTCGCTGATCGGACTCTGATGTACTTCACCTCGGATCACGGCGGTCACTTAGAAGATTCCAGTGAACGTGGCCAGAGAGGAGGCTGGAACGGCATCTATCGAGGTAAAGAACCCTTCCACTGATGAAGGACTAGAGGATGACCAACACAAACTGTGCAGCAGCAGATGAGCTGTCGTCTCTGACTTTACATCTACAAGGTGGACCGACAAGGTAGGAGTGTCTAATAGAGTGGACAGTGAGTGGACACAGTGTTTAAAAACTCCAGCAGCACTGCTGTGTCTGATCCACTCGTACCAGCACAACACACACTAACACACCACCACCACGTCCGTGTCACTGTGTACAGTCAGGTCCGTTCTGCTGCTTTTTGAATGCTGCTCACTGAAAGTGTTTGACCCGTGGATTTTCCTCTTGCCTCTGCAGGTGGTAAAGCCATGGGGGGCTGGGAGGGAGGCATCCGGGTGCCTGGAATATTCCGCTGGCCAGGTCGTCTGCCCGAGGGCCGGGTTGTGGACGAACCCACAAGTCTGATGGATGTTTACCCCACTGTGGTGAAGCTAGCAGGAGGACAGCTGCCCCAGGACAGGTGAGAAATTTCACAACTAAGACTGCTGCATCATCATCAGCATCATCATCAGCATCATCATCAGCATCATCATCAGCAGCATCAGCAGCATCATCAGCATCATCAGCATCATCATCATCATCATCATCAGATCACCATTCAGCCTATAGCAGTTTAGCTGTGTTATTAAGCCTATAGCATTTTAGCCCCACCCACTCAGCTTACAGCAGTTTAGCTCTGCTGATTCAGCCTACATAGCAGTTTAGCCCCACCCTTTCAGCCTATAGCAGTTTAGCCCCACCCTTTCAGCCTATAGCAGTTTAGCCCCACCCTTTCAGCCTATAGCAGTTTAGCCCCACCCTTTCAGCCTATAGCAGTTTAGCCCTGCCCGTTCCCGTTGACGTGATATGGGGTGTTGTTTCTGCTGACAGTCTCTGAGTTATTGCAGTGGGAACTGATTAAACGCTGTGCTGTTCCTGGCTGTCGGGAAGCAAGTTAATCACTGCGGTTTAGGGATCCACACATCCGAAAGGAGCGGCTGTTTTTCCTCCATGGCCCTGAGGATTTCAGTCCCAGCTTAAGTTTGTTACACCTGCACTGCTTTTGTCTGAGGGCAGCCAATCAGAACTGAGCTCATTTACACGCATCAGTCTTAAAGGCACAGTAACAAAAACAGCCTGTTTAAGGGATAAAAAGAGGCAGGAAAATG